>NC_092089.1:46956386-47073886 GCF_045679555.1 Salvelinus alpinus | reverse complement strand
CACACACACACACACACACACACACACACACACACACACACACACACACACACACACACACACACACACACACACACTCACTCTCTGCCCTCACAGACATAACAATTAAATTGTTTGGCGCATATATGGAGTGTGTGACTACTCGTTAGTCAGCACCTCTACAAAAAGATGTGGGTCGTGCTCATGCTTTTTAATAAACATGAGAAGAATGACAAGCAACTCCATACAGTATCAGTATAATTCAAATCAAATGTTATTAGTCACATGCTCCGAATACAACAGGTTACAGTGAAATGCTTACTTATGAGCAATGCAAATTGTCTGGGTAGCCATTTGATTAGATGTTCAGGAGTCTTATGGCTTGGGGGTAGAAGCTGTTTAGAAGCCTCTTGGACCTAGACTTGGCGCTCCGGTATCGATTGCCGTGCGGTAGCAGAGAGAACAGTCTATGACTAGAGTCTGGAGTCTTTGACATTTTCTAGGGCCTTCCTCTGACACCACCTGGTATAGAGGTCCTGGATGGCAGGAAGCTTGGCCCCAGTGATGTACTGGGCCGTTCGCACGTGTGCCTTGCGGTCGGAGGCTGAGCAGTTGCCATACCAGGCAGTGATGCAACCAGTCAGGATGCTCTCGATGGTGCAGCTGTAGAACCTTTTGAGGATCTGAGGACCCATGCCAAATCTTTTCAGTCTCCTGAGGGAGAATACGTTTTGTCGTGCCCTCTTCACGACTGTCTTGGTGTGCTTGGACCATGTTAGTTTGTTGGTGATGTGGACGCCAAGGAACTTGAAGCTCTCAACCTGCTCCACTGCAGCCCAGTCGATGAGAATGGGGGCGTGCTCGGTCCTCTTTTTCCTGTAGTCCACAATCATCTCCTTGTCATGTGGCAGTCAGGTAAAGGGTCTTGTCACCAACTAGGTTATGCTGTTCTACACCTCTGGTTGACACTGAGGTCTCAGAGGTATTAATGGTAACGTGACTTATTTCTATTCAAGCACAATGGAGCGTAGCCCTTAGCAATTTTTACAGTGAGGTCATTGAACACAGTTCATGTCAAAGATGTCAAGATGTGTCTCATGTACATGAGTTGGCAGTCCATTGTATAGAATGAGTATGTTGTTAACTCTCAGTATTGTTGACATTTATTTATAGAGTGGACAGATATATAAAAGTCTGTGTGGTGTTGACATCATTGTTGAGGTCTATTGACACGCATATAATGGAAACATACTGTATGAGTCTGAATCACTTGTAACTGTTTTTGTTGGAAATAATGTACAATGTGTTGGCCTAGCAAGCTTTGGGAAAAAAAACATACAGGCTAAAAGGTTACAGGAGTAAATAGTTGATATATTCATCATTGCAGTCAAAAACTAAAGAATGTAATGTTGAAAGCTTTTGCTAAGCCTAGATAAGACTGAACTGTTGTCTCAGTATCATGGCTCTGTTTTTGCCCTCCCTGTTCCTAGCCTCTCTCTGCACAATGACATTACAGGATGCTAAGCTTCAGCTCATATAGAGACATATTCAAGACCTATTTATTTGAGATTGCTTTTAGTGTAATTCAATAAAGGCTTTTTTTTACTAATTTATTTCCATGGTGAAATTTCTGCTGAGGAAAACCAGGGCTGTATTTCCTTCATTAGCCGTAATAATAACGATAATAACAATAATGACATTAAATGCCATCATTACAAAGTTTCCCCTCTCAGGCATCAATGTCAATGTTATAGACTTACAGCACATGGTGACTGATTGGCACTGGAAATGGAGGAAGATAGAGCCAAATAATTTTAGTATAAAAAAAATTACATGATGTACAAAGCTGATTTACATACAGCAGTTACAGTAAGTAGACATATTGGAAACGTCTCATAATTTATATGGTTCATGTCTTCTTATTCTGGTTATGTTGTATTGGTGTTTTATCAAATATTGACATTCTTTATATTATTTCTTAAAATTGGAATTTGTGAAAATATTTGTGACAATATTAAAACAGTATTAGTCACAAACACTAGTACTGGTCAGAAAAACAATGGGGAGCTCTAGTGATGCAGAGAGGAGGAGGAAGGGTAGAGAGGGAACCTGACAAAGGGATACCCAGGCAGTCAGAGAAGAAAAGACAGGCAGAATGTAAAAGGAAGAGAGAGAGCAAGGATGAAGAGAGATATAGAGGAATGAGGAGAGGGCAAAAACGCGGAATCCACCCGCCACCATCGTCGGATCCATTTTCCACCACTAGAGGCCAACTGGCTATCAAAATGGCATCAGTCGGAGCTTAGAGAGGAGAACTTGGGATTTGGTGATCTGCAGTCAGAGCATCACAGCCTCCCAAATGCCCTGCAAAAATAAATATTTGAATATTCTCCGGCGCTCCTTAACCAGCTTAAATTGGATCATTTCATTGCGCCGCTCGCCCCTGCCAAAATGCCAAAAGAGTGTGGGTCTTGGCGAGCCTCTGTCGCCCAGGCATGCTTCCCTCCCCCTGGCCCTGCCCACCCCCTGCACTATCTGCTGACACAGAGTCTGCCCCCAGGCCCCTGCTTTCTCCTCGGCCACCCTCTCCACTGAGAGAGCTGGCACACGGTGCACACGTATAAAGCCCCAGACACACACTGGGAACGGAACCGGCCACCGGGCCAGAGAGCCCATCCTGTTTATGTGATGTCAGCGTCAGGTGACTCTCATCTCTTATCAAGGGTGTTGTCGCCCCCTCAGCCACTGTTGGTGCTATGAAAGCATAACGTCTCTGGCCTTTAGTTTTCCAATGTGGTGTACAGTTACTCCAGAGGTGGAAATCCATTCTCAAGAAGAGAATTCTTAGCCAAAAGAAAATGTCCTATTTCTTTCTGGAATATTTTCATACATGTTCATAACTTTGATGTTTACATAGCCATGTTATCTTGGTGATTGTTGCCAGCGTTGTTAGGGCCACTGTAACTCTTAAACTTTTGGAAAATCCTTCGTCAGCGCTGGAACAGTCTAGAAAACATCTCTTCCACTGTCAGAACCCAGCTGGTCTGTTCGGCATGTCTGAAAGGCCTGTCAGAATAGGGATCAAGAAACAACTGTGTACCCGACGAAGCAGTAAAAGCATTTGCTATACTGCTGCAAGCTCAAATTATACCGAACAAAAATCAGAACTCGACATGCAACAATTTAGAAGATTTGACTGAGTTACAGTTCATATAAAGAAATCTGTCAATTGAAATACATTCATTAGGCCCTAATCTATGGATTCCATATGACTGGGAATACAGATATGCATCTGTTGGTCACAGATACCTTACAAAAAAAGGTAGGGTCGTGGATCAGAAAACCAGTCAGTACCTGGTGTGACCACCATTTGCTTCATGCAGCGCAACACATCTCCTTCTGCATAGAGTTGATAAGGCTGGTGATTGTGGTCCTGTGGAATGTTGTCCCACTCCTCTTCAATGGCTGTGCGAAGTTGCTGGTTATTGGTGGGAACTGGAACACACTGTCGTACACATCGATCCAGAGCATACCAAACATGCTCAATGGGTTTACTCATGTCTGGTGAGTAAGCAGACCATGGAAGAACTAGGACATTTTCAGTTACCAGGAATTGTGTACAGATCCTTGTGACATGGGCCTGTGCATTATCATGCTGAAACATGAGGTGATGGTGGCGGATGAATGGTATGACAATGGGCCTCAGGATCTCGTCATGGTATCTCTGTGCATTCAAATTGCCATCGATAAAATGCAGTTATGTTCGTGGTAGCTTATTCCGGTCCATACCATATCCCCACCGCCACCATTGGGCACTCTGTTCACAACGTTGACATCAGCAACACGTTTGCCAACACGATACCATACACGTGGTCTGCGGTTGTGAGGCCGGTTGGCCAAATTCTCTAATACGACTTTGGAGGCGACTTATGGTAGAGAAATGAACATTACATTATCTGGCAACAGCTCTGGTAGACATTCCTGCCGTCAGCATGCCAATTGCACGCCCACTCAAAACTTGAGACATCTGTGCAAAACTGCATATTTTTGAGTGTATTTTTATTGTCCCCAGCACAAGGCGCACCTGTGTAATGATCATTCTGTTTAATCAGTTTCTTGATATGCCACTCCTGTTAGGTGGATGGGTTATCTTGGCAAAGGAGAAATGCTCACTAACGGGGATGTAAACAAATTTGTGCACAACATTTGAGTGAAATAATACGTTTTTGTGTATATGGAAAATTTTTATGATCTTTTATTTCAGCTAATGAAACATGGGACCAACATGCGTTTTTATATTTTTGTTCAGTGTAGATACCCAACCTTAAACTGTTTTTAGTGTTTTTAGTGTTACCCAACCCTAAAAGGCTTGTTCATAGCTGTTCACAGCAATTCCATCTCTTCTCAACTCATGAAACTTCTTTCATCAGTTGTCTATAATTGCCTCATTAATTACAGTTATCAAAGCGTCATCCTCCCATATCAGACAACCAACTATTTTCTTCCCCCATTTTGTTTGTGTTTATTCATTTCACAAGTACAGTTGAAGTTGGAAGTTTCCGTACACTTAGGTTGGAGTCATTAAAACTCGTTTTTCAACCACTCCACAAATTTCTTGTTAACAAATTATAGTTTTGGCAAGTCGGTTAGGAAATCTACTTTGTGCATGACACAAGTAATTTTTCCAACAATTGTTTTCAGACAGATTATTTCACTTATAATTCACTGTATCACAAGTTTACATACACTAAGTTGACTGTGCCTTTAAACAGCTTGGAAAATTCCCCCAAAAATGATGGCATGGCTTTAGAAGCTTGAGTCAATTGGAGGTGTACCTGTGGATGTATTTCAAGGCCTACCTTCAAACTCAGTGCCTCTTTGCGTGACATCATGGGAAAATCTAAATAAATCAGCAAAATAATTGTAGACCTCCACAAGTCTGGTTCATCCTTGGGAGCAATTTCCAAACGCCTGAAGGTACCACGTTCATCTGTACAAACAATATTACGCAAGTATAAACACCATGAGACCACGCAGCCATCATACCACTCAGGAAGGAGACGCGTTCTGTCTCCTAGAGATGAAGGTACTTTGGTGCAAAAAGTGCAAATCAATCCCAGAACAACAGCAAAGGACCATGTGAAGATGCTGGAGGAAACAGGTACTAAAGTATCTACACTGCTCAAAAAAATAAAGGGAACACTAAAATAACACATCCTAGATCTGAATGAATTAAATATTCTTATTAAATACTTTTTTCTTTACATAGTTGAATGTGCTGACAACAAAATCACACAAAAATTATTAATGGAAATCAAATTTATCAACCCATGGAGGTCTGGATTTGGAGTCGCACTCAAAATTAAAGTGGAAAACCACACTACAGGCTGATCCAACTTTGATGTAATGTCCTTAAAACAAGTCAAAATGAGGCTCAGTAGTGTGTGTGGCCTCCATGTGCCTGTATGACCTCCCTACAACGCCTGGGCATGCTCCTGATGAGGTGGCGCCAACTCCTGGACAGTCTGTGGTGCAACGTGGCGTTGGTGGATGGAGCGAGACATGATGTACCAGATGTGCTCAATTGGATTCAGGTCTGGGGAACGGGCGGGCCAGTCCATAGCATAATTGCCTTCCTCTTGCAGGAACTGCTGACACACTCCAGCCACATGAGGTCTAGCATTGTCTTGCATTAGGAGGAACCCAGGGCCAACCGCACCAGCATATGGTCTCACAAGGGGTCTGAGGATCTCATCTCGGTACCTAATGGCAGTCAGGCTACCTCTGGTGAGCACATGGAGGGCTGTGCGGCCCCCCAAAGAAATGCCACCCCACACCATGACTGACCCACCGCCAAACCGGTCATGCTGGAGGATGTTGCAGGCAGCAGAACGTTCTCCACGGCGTCTCCAGACTCTGTCACGTCTGTCACATGTGCTCAGTGTGAACCTGCTTTCATCTGTGAAGAGCACAGGGCGCCAGTGGCGAATTTGCCAATCTTGATGTTCTTTGGCAAATGCCAAACGTCCTGCACGGTGTTGGGCTGTAAGCACAACCCCCACCTGTGGACGTCGGGCCCTCATACCACCCTCATGGAGTCTGTTTCTGACCGTTTGAGCAGACACATGCACATTTGTGGCCTGCTGGAGGTCATTTTGCAGGGCTCTGGCAGTGCTCCTCCTTGCACAAAGGCGGAGGTAGCGGTCCTGCTGCTGGGTTGTTGCCCTCCTACGGCCTCCTCCACGTCTCCTGATGTACTGGCCTGTCTCCTGGTAGCGCCTCCATGCTCTGGACACTACGCTGACAGACACAGCAAACCTTCTTGCCACAGCTCGCATTGATGTGCCATCCTGGATGAGCTGCACTACCTGAGCCACTTGTGTGGGTTGTAGACTCCGTCTCATGCTACCACTAGAGTGAAAGCACCGCCAGCATTCAAAAGTGACCAAAACATCAGCCAGGAAGCATAGGAACTGAGAAGTGGTCTGTGGTCACCACCTGCAGAACCACTCCTTTATTGGGGGTGTCTTGCTAATTGCCTATAATTTCCACCTTTTGTCTATTCCATTTGCACAACAGCATGTGAAATTTATTGTCAATTTATTGTCAATCAGTGTCCTAAGTGGACAGTTTGATTTCACAGAAGTGTGATTGACTTGGAGTTACATTGTGTTGTTTAAGTGTTCCCTTTATTTTTTTGAGCAGTGTATATCCACAGTAAAACGAGTCCTATATCGACATAACCTGAAAGGCCGCTCAGCAAGGAAGAAGCCACTGCTCCAAAACCGCCATAAAAAGCCAGACTACGGTTTGCAACTGCACATGGGGACAAAGATCGTACTTTTTGGAGAAATGTCCTCTGGTCTGATGAAACAAAAATATAACTGTTTGGCCATAATGACCATTGTTATGTTTGGAGAAAAAAGGGGGAGGCTTGCAAGCCAAAGAACATCATCCCAACTGTGAAGCACAGGGGTGGCAGCATCATGTTGTGGGGGTGCTTTGCTGCAGGAGGGACTGGTGCACTTCACAAAATAGATGGCATCATGAGGGAGGAAAATGATGTGGATATATTGAAGCAACATCTCAAGACATCAGTCAGGAAGTTAAAGCTTGGTCGCAAATGGGTCATCCAAATGGACAATGAACCCAAGCATACTTCCAAAGTTGTGACAAAATGGCTTAAGGACAACTTAGTCAAGGTATTGGAGTGGTCATCACAAAGCCCTGACCTCAATCCCATAGAAGATTTGTGGGCAGAACTGAAAAAGCGTGTGCGAGCAAGGAGGCCTACAAACCTGACTCAGTTACACCAGCGCTGTCAGGAGCAATTGGCCAAAATTCACCCAACTTATTGTGGGAAGCTTGTGGAAGGCTACCTAAAACGTTTGACCCAAGTTAAACAATTTAAAGGCAATGCTACCAAATACTAATTGTGTGTATGTAAACTTCTCACCCACTGGAAATGTGATGAAAGAAATAAAAACTGAAATAAATCATTCTCTCTACTATTATTCTGACATTTCACATTCTTAAAATAAAGTGGTGATCCTAACTGACCTAAGAAAGATCATTTTTACACTGATTAAATGTCAGAAATTGTGAAAAACTGAGTTTAAATGTATTTGGCTAAGGTGTATGTAAACTTCCGACTTCAACTGTACATGTACAAATTACTGCAAGGCTGTGTAAAAGAAAACATTAATAACAAAGTATCGCAAAGTGCTATTCTTTCAAATTGCCGTGTTTCCCTAATTTCTTAGTTAGTTAACTTTCATTCACAGACAAACCGCATTTATGAAGCCCCTGACATTTTCCCATTTTAGTACATTGTATACTAAAGGAACTGAGATAAATGCGGTTTGTCTGTGAATGAAAGTTAACTAACTAAGAAATTAGGGAAACACAGCAATTTGAACAAGCAGCTGGAAGACTTCAGCATTTGTAGCACTTTCCTGCCTCCTCTCTCATGCAGTGCCGAAGTATGTCTTTTTTGGTGCCCCTCACTTGCCACACAGTGGTACCGGGAGATATCGTCTCCCCATTTCTGACAATTTGTTTTAGAGGGAACCCTCAGGAAATGTAGCAATATGAATAACAAATCAACGATCTGTTAAAAAGTGCCCTGCATGCAATCTATGAAATGGAATGGGGTTCGAGTTCTCCCCTCTCTCACTGTTACCAAACAGACAATACTGTTCCTACACAAATGCAGTCTATGTGACTTGATACGCAAGAACTTTACAAGTGTGGTTGTTCTCCGTCTCTCTTTCTCCTCTCTTTCTCAAATGAATGTCGCTTATCTGTCTAATTGCTGCTCGCTCTGCTTGTTGTTGGGATTAGCCATTCAAATTCGTCATAATTTTATTTCCAATTTAAGGCACATTTTTCAGTGAAAACTTAGGACACTTACAAAGTACAAACATAAAGCACATACACTATTTACAGAATGAATGATGGTGCATTCAGTATTGGTAAAGTAGTACTAATAGATATATTTCAGAGACGGTTTTCGGGCTCATCTGGCTCTCCGGCTTCTAAAACAAAGGATGGTATAGGAGGTAATGAATCCCAAACCTTCTGCTCTGACCAGTCTTTCTAATGCCATCTCTCTCTCTCTCTCTCTCTCTCTCTCTCTCTCTCTCTCTCTCTCTCTCTCTCTCTTTCTCTCTCTCTTTCTCTCTCTCGCACTGCACTGCAGCTGTGGCGTCCTCAGGGCTGTTAACCAGATCAGGTGCTAAATTCACTAATTGAATAATTTCACTGGGCTCCACTATAGGGCCTTTAGAAGCGGCTGCTCTTTGTGTCTCTCCTCGTGTGACTGAAAAATGGTCCAGGCTTTAAATGAAGGAGTAAAGCGGTGCTGTTGTACTAGCTAGAGTAAATACAGTATGATCGTATGATGTGGTGTGTTTTTTCTAAAACATTTCTCAACAGGGACCACATCAGGAAGTATCTATCGCCAGTGAGCTTAGTTGGTTGGTTTTACATGATACAAATGTTTGGGAGATTTAAGACTTTAATTTACCATGATGTGTTGCAGAATATCACCTGCATGAGGCTGAGTGACCCACTGATGCGTTACTCATTTGGATTTCTAGCCAACACTAAAACAAGAGAGAACACTGTCAAATGCCATGCCGGAAATTCTACAAATTGCCCTGGCAATAAGCCATGTGCAAGAAGGGCCAATCAGAGAATGGCATAGTGAACAGTCAGCCAATCACTCTGACCTTTAGCTCTGATATTTGTATTTTCTTCCAACAGACACCACACACAAAGTTTTCTGTGGAGGAAAATCTCCATGAACTGCATTCAACTGTCTTGTATTCTATTCTAGTCGCTGCTATACTGACTCCTCTACCTCCTCAGAAACTTCTCCAAAGCCTCTAGCTCCTCTAACTTTTGTGCCGACGTTTGAGTTGTCTTTCTTCGACTCCGAAGCCGAAGGCACGTGACCAAGGCAGATCCCACTGGCAATCCATTTCACCCACCGGCGGAGGAACGTGGAACAGAACAGCACTATTTTTGAAGATTGATCAGTCTTTGGCACCCGCTGGCCACAACTTGCCCAGAAATCTGCGTCCCCAATTCCCTAGGCTTAGGTTGGCCTTTGCAGCTCCCTTAGCCTACACAGCTCCAGTTGCTCCAACCAGACCGGTGGATATTTACTGTTTCCTCTCCCGTTCTCAACTTGTGACCACATTTCTTACTGATTGACCCCTCTGATCCTCCTTTTGTGCTCGCACCAAGATTATGGGAACAGACGATGCAGGGGAGGGAGACTGCCAAATGCCTGACTGTCGAGATGCCTTTCCTGGGCCACTCATGCCTGAAACATCCCCGTGCCATCCCCACTCCGGCCTGCGCCAGTCTATATGACTTATGGAGTTTGGGCCCTCTACTGCCAATCCCACTTAGAGTGCATTTTTCCGATAAACAAAAGCACATTCAAGCTTTAGCTTCTCATTTCACACTATGTGCTTTGGCTTCAGGCAATGTTTTCCCAGAGCCCTTGGCCTACAGTCCAAAGAATGGCTCCAGTTGGCTTTCCTTAAAAAAAAGAAAAAAAGACGCCACATGTGGAGGATTAGACTCCATCTTTCATCCTCCACGCTTTCTTCTCGCCCTCTACTACCAGAGCCATCGCTGCTCCCCATGCGCTAGTGAACCAGCCCCATGGACACACACACTCACCCTCTTCTTCCTCCTCCTCCAATACAAAACACAAACTCACCTGCTTCTTTCCCCCCCACTCTCTTCTTCCCCCTTGGCTCAGCCAACCACACACAGCGACATCACAGCAGAGCCACAGTTGGATTTGAAACTTGTTTAGTGCGGGGGTGTATTCTTGGCTATTGTGTGTTTTGAGCACTAGTTACTTTGACAAATCTTAGATTCAAAATAGTCTTATTTTGAAAGCGAACATCTTGTGGTGAATGGAGGTAGTATGTGATGCTCTTTTCATGCATAAATTGGTAATCCACATTGTTCCTTTACATATTTCAGCAGCTACCATTTGTAGCCTGGCAAGTATATGTTAATGGTGAACTGTACATATGGTGCTACAATCGAGTGGCTGTGCTATCTATTGTGAATTTATTCAATTTCAGAGGTGTACACTTTGAATATGCTTAGGCCGCTAAGTGCGAATGGTATGCCAGATGGAAAGACGCAGGAGAATAAGACAAGCATGACTTTTAATGCTCCCTCTATTAGAAATGTCATGGCTCAGATCTGACGCCAAGTAGCCCTGCGAAGGCCCTTTGTCTGGGGCTAAACAGGGATATCAGAGCAGTTATTAGCAGTGTTGTCTGAAATGCTAGCCGAGGCAAGGAGTGACCCCCAGGGCTTCGCCTGTCTCAGGGAACAGACGTGCCACCCACTCGCAACAGTTGTACCCTACCCACAATGCCCTTGTGGGAGTAGCTGGGCTAGTTGCGGGCCGAAGATGATACCTCACTTAACTAGCTCCCCATTGGCTCCAGAGAGGGAGCATGTTTTCGTGCGGAGGGGAGGCAGAGGAGGGGGAAAGGGAGGGGGTGAGAAGCGCATATATTTAGAGGATCAATATTTACCCAAACTTCTTCTCCTGAGCCAACACCTGCTGTGTCTTTGTACAAGAAATGCTGCAGAAAAACTTCTGCCTGATTTCAGCTCATGACTTGTTTTACTTTTTCCAATATTAACTTGAAAACTAGATAAAGTTATTATTTCATTAAGTTTGTGGCTGCTGTTTCACAATGTCTCGGAGTGCACATTACAACAATAAAAATAATAATGAACATTTAAAGGCTCATTTTCCTGACTAATTTCCTTTGTTATTTTTTTTAATCCTTAATGAAGAGTTTAATTTCCAACATGCGTGTGAAGAAAACATGCATTACTGACTGTGTAGTTACTTAAAGTTAATTCCTTTCTTTTGTAATGTAATAGTTATGTTTAATTGCTTTATAATGTTGTCTGTAGACTCAAATCTTGGAGGAAAATAAACCTTATGTTTTGTTTGTTATCTTTCAATTTCATATCTACAAATGTTATTTTACAATTCTTAATAGCTCATTATTTGCATAGTACTTATATCAGTATCGCAGGATTCATTTTAGTGTTGCAAGTTCCTAATAAGAACAAGGTTAGGCCTATTTATTTTGAATAACACAAGTCTGTCAGGTCATTTTTCAGAAGGAATCACAAGAGCATTATATTATTATATCGCATGATATTATTTTATAATAATTAACAGGAGAATTCACAGCTTGACTGCCCATGCTGTGGGATTACGAGTAAGATATGCACTGTGAGTGTTGGGACTAAGTGGAATGAACTGTAGTGGCACTTAAATCCACAACTTGCACAGAAGGACTTAGCCCTTAAATTCATTTGTCAATACATGCATGATCTGTGTGCAGCTCCTCAACCTTCTGTCTGTCCTCCGCTCTCCATTCTGAGTATAGGGGGAAATGTTCATCCGTTCATCACGGGTACGTCTGTATTTAGCTATTTGTCTGATGTTGAGAACAGATGATCTTAACTTGTTATGGCTTTTGTCAATAACATAGAATTGACTGTCTCCATATACCACAACCACACTTGTCACATTGTTTTTAACAGCAAACCATTAACAACAACCACATCATCTCTTATTTTATTTCTGTCTATCTCTCTTCCTCCCTCTTAATGCCAATCAGAGTAAGATAGGTAGATTCACTGCTAACTCTTGAGATTCAGCATGTGTTTCTTCCCGGAGGGGAAAAATTAATTCCTCCTCCTCGTCCTCCTCCTCCCTCTCTCCGCCAAGGTGCAGCATCCTCCCTCTTTCTCTCCCATCTGAAAGAATACAAGAGAATGAGAACCTCTCCTGAGGGGATCCAGCTTATATACTATTTCATCCGCATTTAAATCCTCTGATAGATGTGAATATGAATGCCTTCGCAGGGAAGTTACAGAATAAAGAGAGATTATTTTCTGAAGATACTAATATTAGTCTTTTGGCAAGGGGAGTGTAAATGGGAACCATAGGCGTGGGGATGACTATTGATATAGATATTTAAGCTTGTATTTTATAGCACTGCCATCAAAGGGGAGTCAAAAAGAGAAGCGGCATATAGTTTTTATGTACCTGTAACTTCCTCTTCAAAAAAAGGAATTAACAAAGAGGATTATGTCTTAATTCTTAAATAAATATGTCATTTGGATTGTTATTTTATGTACATATGTTTCATCCATCATGGAAATCCTATAGGGGGTGGACTTCATAAGAAATACAGTGATATTGACCCTACAGCACACTGCCTCAAATTCTGTCATGACAACCTGGTTATAGTAGAAAACTGTTTGTGGAATTAATATAATTTGATATACTGATGGTTTGGTTTACCCAGGTACTACCAATGCTTACCTTTCTCACAGGGTTGGGGAGTAACTGATTAGATGTAATCTGATTACAAAAAAAACAATCTGTAATCAGTTACATTACCAGCAAAAATATTGTAATCAGATTACAGATACTTTTGAAAAACTAGATGATTACTTCTTGAATTACTTTTAAATTCAGAAAGGATGTTTGTAAAAAAAACAAAAAAAAAAACATTATGCCACCTTTCTTTTTTTCCGATGACATTCAATTCAGTGTCTAATAGATCCTTCTTGTCTTCTTCTAATGTCTCTTACGGGGAAGGTAATCCAAAAGTAACTAAAAGTAATCAGGTAACTTTAACGGATTACATTTAGAAAGTAACCTATCCAACCCTGCTCGCTCACCGTTAAACATCTGCTGGACAACATCAAAAACACAAGAGTAATCTTCAAGAAGAGACTGACTCTTAGAAGCCAGGAGTTCATTGGTTAACACTGTCAGTGTTAATCATCCTAGAGCAGTGGTTCCCAAACTTTTTATAGTCCCGTACCCCTTCAAACATTCAACCTCCAGCTGCGTACCCCCTCTAGCACCAGGGTCAGCGTACTCTCAAATGTTGTTTTTTGCCATCATTGTAAGCCTGCCACACACACACTATATGATACATTTATTAAACATGTTTTTGTCACAACCCGGCTCATGGGAAGTGACAAAGAGCTCTTGTAGGACCAGGGCATAAATAATAATATAATAATCAATAATGTTGCCCTTTATTTAACCATCTTACGTATAAAACCTTATTTGTTCATCGAAAATGTGAATAACTCAACACAGGTTAATGAGAAGGGTGTGCTTGAAAGGATGCACATAACTCTGCAATGTTGGGTTGTATTGGAGAGAGTCTCAGTCTTAAATCATTTTCCACACACAGTCTGTGCCTGTATTTAGTTTTCATGCTAGTGAGGGCAGAGAATCCACTCTCATATAGGTACACATTGTTAATGTTGTAAATGACTATTGTAGCTGGAAACGGCAGATTTTTTTATGCACTATGTACATAGGCGTACAGAGGCCCATTATCAGCAACCATCACTCCTGTGTTCCACTGGCACGTTGTGTTAGCTAATACAAGTTTATCATTTTAAAAGGCTAATTGATCATTAGAAAATCCTTTTGCAATTATGTTAGCACAGCTGAAAACTGTTGTTCTGATTAAAGAAGCAATAAAACTGGCCTTCTTTAGACTTGTTGAGAATCTGGAGCATCAGCATTTGTGGGTTGGATTACAGGCTCAAAATGTCCAGAAACAAAGAACTTTCTTCTGAAACTTGTCAGTCTATTCTTGTTCTGAGAAATAAAGGCTATTCCATGCGAGAAATTGCCAAGAAGCTGAAGATCTCGTACAACACTGTCTACTACTCCCTTCACAGAACAGAGCAAACTGGCTCTAACCAGAATAGAAAGCGGAGTGGGAGGCTCCGGTGCACAACTGGGCAAGAGGACAAGTACATTAGAGTGTCTAGTTTGAGAAACAGACACCTCATAAGTCCTCAACTGGCAGCTTCATTAAATAGTACCCGCAAAACACTAATCTCAACGTCAACAGTGAAGAGGCGACTCCGGGATGCTGGCCTTCTAGGCAGAGTTCCTCTGTCCAGTGTCTGTGTTCTTTTGCCCATCTTAATATTTTATTTTTATTGGTCAGTCTGAGATATGGCTTTTTCTTTGCAACTCTGCCTAGAAGACCAGCATCCCGGAGTCGCCTCTTCACTGTTGATGTTGAGACTAGTGTTTTGCGGGTACTATTTAATGAAGCTGCCAGAACATGAACATGGTTTAGAATGTTCTGTTCAAACTAATCTACGATTACAAAATATCTTGAACTCGATAGACTCCAGATTATTAAAATCCTTCTTGGTGTAATCATAATACCAAAGTGCCACCATGTAATCTAAATCAAATTAGTTGTTTATTTTTTTCCAGAAACATGTAAATAAGGGTAATGTTACAGTGTAGGACGATGAAACTTAAAAATGCTGTGCTTATTTGAATCATTAAAATATTAATCACAGATTAAGCCCCTTAACATCCAATGGATTGCTGTTTTAGATACAAATACAATAGTCCCCCCACTCTTTTCTTTGGAGGAACCTCCTGGCGGCTCTGAAATCAACCACATGTTTCAGCAGTGAAAGAAAGACAGGAAAGGATAGAACTGTAATCCCTATCAATGCACTTTAGAAACCACCTTCTCCCTAAAATGTGTGACTAATGGGCACAAATCTGCAGCTTTAGAAGCTGTCAGTGAGGATGGCTGGAACTGTTGTTCTGCCATTCACCGCACAAACGTAATAAACCCGTCCGTTTGTTTCTGCCATTGCTGAAGCCTTTTTGTCTCTCCTCTGAGCAAATGTACCTTGAGGTCTTGTGTAGGGTTTCTCTTTTCAAGCTGCGCCTTTTCTGCCCGGCCTGCGTGCTTCGTGGTGCCGTAATGACATTAAAACACGAACACTTAAAGGGCTTTCGGCGAGAGCCGCATTGTCTGCTGTGAAGGCTTCCAGAAAGAAGATTTTATTATGTTGTGGGATTTAATGCCAGTGTGCGTTACCTGATAACGTTAAGGGAGAGAGGAAGGCGAGAATATTCCCAAACTGGCAGGGCTTCAAGAATATTGACCACCAACAGGATTGCAGCTGATGTCGTCCATGTGTATTCATGGACTCGGAACAGCCTGATTATAGCTATTACAGAATTATATCCGGGAAGGTGCAATTCATTAGCCCTCATTTCTCTTTACCTAACATTGGAGGGCAAGGCTAGCTTAGCGGTGCAGTGCTAGAATGCGGTTATTTTCCCCCCAACCAGATAGGAGGCAGTTGTGTCTTCAGAAGGATTTGAATCTAGGTTGAGAAACTTATTGGTTTGGGTTAGAATGCAGTATGTAGGGGGAGGACAGTTGCCACTGTTGTGGAGTTATCTGCTTTAATGAGTTGAATTTAGTCGTCTTCGCTAAATGTTGAGGCTAACACTTCGACACATTTGAAAACTTCCATTTGGAGTTTTTTTCCCAGAGTGAAATTTTGTGGCAGGTGTGATTTTTGTGGGTCCAAACACATTTACGTCTGTGTTTTTGTATGACAGTTGAATACACTTTTGGGAAATGAAGTAAATGAAACCTATAAAATGGAGTTTACTTCCAGCTGAATAGCTAATTTGGTAAATCTAGGGAAAACAAGTCATTTTTCACTGCTGTATTTGAGGGAGAAATAATGACAGTGTTTCGGTGTTGTTTGGTCATCCTTAGCAAATTTGAATGCCAAATTTGTTTTGCAGGTGTTGCACATGGAATAATTGAGCTGCATAATGTGGATAAGGTGTTGATACCATACTATACTTAACTGTTATGCATTTCAGGAACCAAAAACAGTTCCAATCAGTAGAAAAGCTTAAATCATTATTCAATTTGAAAGTAAAAGTGTGGTTTATGAGACAGGTGGAATTGGCTAGGGGAAAGTTTTGGCCGTTATGAAACGATGCTTATCACAGTTTTCACTTGGATATCGTTGCAGTTAGAACTTCTCATCACCATGTGAGACTTTTGAAGAGGCCTTCACATCAAATCAAATTTGATTGGTCGCATACACGTGTTTAGCAGTTGTTATTGCGGGTGTAGCGAAATGTCTTCACAGGGTTTTAATTCCATCGACTTTAACAGGGTTCTAGGTCACTGGGATCCTTCGAATAAAAACGGCAGTCATGAGACATACTTTTTATCATGTGCTCATAGTTGTTGTTGTTGTTGTTTTTCTTTTATTGATTGTAGAATCATGTCATTTGATCAAAAGGCCTGGCTCATATCAGTATTTTCTTTCAGCATACCATACTATAAGTACCATTACCCAATTTAAACAGTCCACAGGATCATTTTGCATTGTGCTGTGTTGATGGTGCTAAAGCTGTGAATTGGTGCAGCTTCCACCACAGTGCAGTGCAGTGCGGTAGCTACATAGAAACATTCCCTGCCAGGCTGAGTCTTTCACACTGCCTGGGTGCACTCTGCTCCCCCTCGCCTTCGCCTCTCCTTCCTGGCATGACCCCCCCCCCCCCCACACACACACACACACAAGACAATGGCTATTACCAGGCACACCTGGGTTCCCTGCCGCACCATCCTCCTAATATCTTTTAAATCTCCACATAAGGTATGCCTTCCATAGGGCTTACAATACCATTTGCTCTAATACATTCTTTTGGCAGTGCTGAGTGCAAGCTGCTTCTCCGGGCCCCTGGAGAGTCGAGGGGGGAATGGGAAGGGTGAGGCAGCCCAAAATATGAGAAGAAATAGTGAGGGATCCTCCAGGACCACGGCCTGGTAATCAACATTCTTCCAACTGGAAACATTTTCCAATTCTTCATCTTCATTTAGCTTCTTTACCTGCTAATTCTTAGCAGCGGGTAACAATAATTTGCGTTGACGCCTGAAACGAGAAGGAGGAAACAACCAAATTGAGGGTTTTTTGGGGAGGGAGGGAATGGGGGCTGATTGTGATAAGCAAATGAAATTAATGACAGCGAGTGTTTGTCTAGTGAAGAAGGGAAGAGCCTGTCGCGTTTGCCATGTTAAACACTCCACATACGGCAAAGGAGATAATCCAGTCTCCCTCCATCTCAAGCCGCCGCGTGATTATAGGGAACACTCTCCTCACAAACGCTGCAGAGCAAAACGGCGGCCCTCGTTACCGCTCAAGCTCCCTCCAATGAGAGGCTCATTAAGAGGGGAGAAAAAAGATTTTAAGTGTTGACTAATAGAGGAGCTCCAAGGTATTTATTTCTTATTGTTTCGATGCAAAGTCATTATACTGCACTGGAGTTTTTCTTCGGCAGAAACCAAGAGCGCTAAGTACTAGGGAATAGGCTACGTTTGTTGGTGTTTGTCGTTTTTCTTTCTCTCTCCCTTCCCTCCTCCACTTTGAGGGAAGAGGCGATGGCTTCGGGCTTGCCTGGATCCCTAACATCAAGATGCACTCCTGTTGTAGGTCTTTACTGCAGTACCATATGAACTGTCACTTGTAACTTTAAATAATAGATAGCTTCCACTAATTCCCGGCCTGATATTTCTGGCAGAGAGGAGGAACATGCGGACAGTCAGCATCTGTTAGACCCCCATGAAGGCCAATTTTTTTTCACATTCTGAGGAAAGGATTACTGGTGTGCATTCACCTTTGTTAGCATCCAACATTGCAATTGCTAATGCTAGCCTACCTCAAGCTGAAGCTACATGATTAACTGCGTTCTTTTAACTCTTAGATATTGGTGCACATTTGAATATGATTTCTAAAGAGCTTAATTGATATATCCTGATTTCAGCCTTTTTGAATACAACTCCATTTGTTTCCACAACTTTGATATAGCATTTAGAAATTATTTGTCGAAGCTTGTTGGTTGACTTTGTTTTGTTTCATTAGGTCCCTGTTGAGAATATTTTGGGGTTAAGCACTTTAATAGCCATTATAGTCAGGCGATTTTTTTCATGTTATCTTCTCTAAATACAACTTTGAGTTTCCAATTGTCTTAACAATAGTTTCATTGTTGCTTTAGCCGCCCACTTAATAGATGTACCAGACAAAAAGCAGTAATGGCTCTGAAAAGAAACTGATGAATAAAATTAAGGAACACCTGCATGCGGCTCGTTTCTAATTGAATAGATTTCTTTGTTAACTGTTCTTCAAAGCTACACGTACAGTCATTACCTACATTAGCTCTAGCCCCAAAAATTCTGAAAACATTTAATAACACAATGGATTATTCAATATACAATATCAATAAGAAATGCGAAGTACCCTAATATACATTTTCTGCCATAACTTTGACAACAGTTCATCTTAACAAGAATACGTTTCTATGAAACTATTACAACAACAAAAAATGGTTACCGTGCTGCACTATCAATTTGTATGATTTGACTAGTTAGTAGTGGTAGAACTTGTATGATAGTTAGAAAAACATTGACATGGTTAGAACGCTTGTCTTCAGGATTAGGTCTCCCCCGGTGGGAGTTTACCTCAATCTGTTTAGCAGTAGACTCATTCTATCCACCGTTCTGTTAATACGACCCCTCCTGGTGAAGCCTGGGACTGTGTGAGTGTGTGTGTGTGTGTGTGTGTGTGTGTGTGTGTGTGTGTGTGTGTGTGTGTGTGTGTGTGTGTGCAGCTACAGCAGTGAGATGGTGTGTGTCTGTGTTTGTGTATGTCTGTGTGTGTGTGTGCATGCACGTTAACACTCCTGCTCAGCAAAGCCAACCACCCTCTGTGTCTGTGCTGATGGCTTGGGGCCTTTTTTTCTTTCCCGTGGGGGCCCTTGACTAGGGCCAGAATTCCATCACGTGTGTCTGTATGTGTGTGTGTCTGTGTTAGCCATGGCGGGATTGCTTTAGACAAAGGAGAGGCACTTGCCAGAAGCCGCAGCAAAGGCAACAACATCCCTACCCCACCTAAAGCACCCCATTTGTTCCCCATCCTCTCCCCGGCTCCCTCAGTCCACTCAGGCAGCGATGATGGCGGCTGCTCAGGAAAAGGGCCCTCGGGAGACTGGAAAGTGAATAAAGAAAACGGTGAAAGAGAGAATAAGCATTTTTCATGCTTTTTTGTCTAATGCCGTTTCCAAAAATAATGTGGGCCCCAGAAACAGAAGGTATGGTTTATAAGAAAACACACACACAAACACACACACATGCACTGAATGGCGGTTTGGGGAGGGTTGTGAGTACCTGATTCTTCTCCCTCTTTTTTTCTCATCTCCTTTTAAAAATCTGCAAATCCATTTGCTCAACAGCTGCACCTCTGTACTGAACAGATAACAACCTGGGCCAGACTGGCTTTGCAGCAAGTGGAGGCAGATAGGCCCAAATCTCTGGCCTTTTTTTGTAAAATGCTAATGACGAAGGAACACTTCTCCAGCCAAAACTGCTTTTGTAGATCTGTCAATTGCTATTTTGACAGATATTTGCTTGTAAGTACACACAACACTTGTTCCCCGTGTCTTATCTGGTGCTCTGCAGAACACTGACCTACATTACGTCAAGCACAATATGATGCACAAACATGCTCTGTTCAATAGATGTTTATTTTCCCTCTAATTTTTTTACTTAAAAACAGACGGAACTAAATGAAATGGCTGCAAATCCTATAGACAGAAGGTATTCTCTCCCAAATAAAACCTTGTGGCTTACAGGGAGGAATCTTGCGACCATCTCCGGGTGTTTGATAGCTCCTCAAAGGGCTGTGCAATAGCACTCTGTGGAGCAGAGTCAATATTGGGAAGACAGCTACAGCTGCTCATTCACTTCATTCTCTCTCTCTCTCTCTCTCTCTCTTTCACATGCTCTCTAAACCATAACAATAATGGAACAACAACACATATTGATGTGAGTGTGTGTTTATGTTGCTCAGTTCAAATGTGTCACTGATATCTGAAGTGTTGTACCACTTGTAATAGTGAGCATATCTCTAAGCTGTAAATTGGATAAACTTGTAATCCTCCAAGTTACCAAGTATAACGTAATATTATCATAGTTAATGATTATCAATAAAAGTGGTGATAACATAATCAATTGTAACTGAAAGATAAAAATCATTATAGCATTTAACCATACCATCACATTCATTGTTGGAAAAAAAATCTATTGATTTGAAAAAGAACTTAAGGTGACTTTATTTTCTACCTTGTTTGACTGTTGACGCACATCTCTCTTCTAAATATCGAGTACAGTGTCCTAATATATTTACCATTAATATGCCACACTATGGTAGATTACTTCACGTAGAAACAACTACATAACAACTATAGGACTTACAGTATTTCCATCCTCCAGTCAAACAGAGCTTATTTGGTTAAAGTATTGTAACACAATGCCCTCTGGGATTTGACCCCACTTAGACACATGACTGGAGGATGTCCTTAGAGACTGGGAGAGTGAAATGTCCGCCCTCACGTTGCCCCAAGAAACGTGACAGTGAAACAGCCAGGTACTGTAACTTTAAACTCAAAATAAATACTCTTTACTGTTTGAGTCTACATTCAAAAGCATATAGAGGCCTACAGTACACAGTAAAGTGCAGTTTTTAAAGCAGGCCTTTAACAGGCGATGACAGAGTAAACAGTTTGTTCCTGTGAACAGCTCGATGCCAATCAGCGATTAATGAGGCGATGCTGGAACCACCGGCTGAGAGAAGTTAAACTGAGCTGAATTAAGGCGCAATATCATCCCTCATGCAGGTGCTCGCCGAACGAATAACTGCTTTAATTGCTGTTATTCAATCATTCGCTTTTTTTCCCTCCGCGCCGAAACACTGCTCTGGCATTATCAGCTTTTCTTGTCAATGTACAAACGCCTATCACGGGGGTAAAGCGTGAATGTTTTGCTCGCAGCGCTCAACCATATGTGACCTAAAAAATAAACTGTTCCATGGCTAAAAGTGTGCATTGTGAAGAGAAAGGAAAGACATGCTGCAAGGTGCATGGTGTAAAGTGATCCCTCCATTTGAATAAGTCCTTATCTTGGTTTGCGTTCCACGGTGGAGAGGCTTGTGGGTAGCCTTTGATGGGACACATCTGTGTGCGACTCGGGCTCGGTGGGGTGGGGGTGTCTGCACCTGCTCTGGTATTCTGCTCAACAATAGTTCTTATTTCTGTTGGAGGTATTTGTGTGTACAGCGTTAACTCTGTCGCCTCCAACAGGTTGGGAATGTTTTCCCTAATAGAGAAGGTGGCTGGAAAGTCTCTCACACAGCATGACTTATGTTGCTGAGGAAGCAAGCAAAGCAAGGAACATCAACATGAATCAACTGTGATTAACAGTTAGACCTCCTGACTTTTCTCTTTGCCCCATCAGCCTACATGACATGTACATAGAAGACAAATAATAGTGTGTACTTAAGACATGCAATGCAAATTGATGTTCCAGGAAATTAGACCATTCTTTCTTAATTATTCTACAGAATGATTACAAGATATAAACCTATGCAGTTAAAAGTTAAAGACGATATGACTAAGTTAATATTTCTTTACTATTATTAGGTATGATGTGTCAACTTTTGTACAAAGATTGTCATTCCTTTAGAATATAGAATCATTCATAATTCTCTCTTCATGCTCAACAACCACCAACAGATCATTAACAACAACTGAAAGTTGTATGTCAAATATATGTTGACAAATCCCAAAGCTGTTTGTGAGTTCTCGTGACAGCTTGCACACCTCGTTCATTATTTTTAGTGGGCATTGATTCTTTATTCATTCCTTCAACTTTAGATTGATTGAATTTAGTTGTTTATCTAGATAACTTCTGACAGCTTTAAAAACATCCAGGACTGTTTCAAGTCTCAATCAGCACATCTCTTCCTCTGTAAACCAGCTTAAATGTGTCTGTTTATTTGTTGTAAGTTTATTTGATCACGCATCTGATTCAGTTAGGTTGACCGCTTGGGTCTCTTTTTCTAAACGAGGTTAGATATCTTTAATGTATTCACAAGGACAGGTGCAGAGAAAGTAAAGGAACAATAGGAGGGAGCGATTGGAGTCGATTAACATAAAACAAACGAGGTGATTTCCCTGCGAGTCAGTGGAAGGATCTAACTCTCTAGAGCTGCTCGCTGACAAGTGCAGGTCCGTGGGGATGGTAAATAGAGATGTTACTACACCCAAGGGATACAGGCTGCTTCATTTCATGTTATTTAACATGTTTTTTTAACATGAGATGTTGCAATGTACTCTGGATTAATTTTGGTTTGATTTATAGAACATATTGCCATAAAATGGAATGAAAATGAAATGAATTGAGTATCAATAAGGAGACCGCAAAGTCTTATTCATTGTCAGCGTACGATATATTTGCTCTGTGAATGTTTTCTTCTCGATTTTAATGAATATCATGTTGATATTTTTTTGTTCCATTAGCAATGAGGTATCAAATGTTCATTTTTACAGACTGACAATGAAACTGGACTATTTTGTGGCCCTGGTCATATTGACAGGTGAGACAGTCTCTGTGGTACAGTATGGTCTCTGTAGACTATGCCCTCACAGAGGCCTCAAAGGCCCCACTTGGCATCCTGCCCAAAAACACAACCTCTCTATACACCCTGGAAACGCCACTGAGTCAGGGTTCTCTCACCGGGGCAACACACACCAGCTCAGTGCAGACACAGCACTCTTGACTCCTGTTCTCCCCAGAGGACAGCTTTCTCCCTCCTCACCCCCCAAACAAATGATATTCTGTTGCTGATGTTTTAACAATGTACTTACACGCAGAAACACACACTTACTGCACACGGTTTTGTATGATCCTCAAACAATGCCATCCCCTGTTATTGCCTTGCTTTGCCTCTGTCTGCAACATTCTTAAGACTCAATGCATTGTTGTGTGTTATGTTTCCTGCAATTTCAAAAATGGAACATTATGAAACTATGCATTCTTTGCTAGTGTTAAAAAAAAAAAAATCTCAGAAAAGCCGCTTTGTTTCATGAGATTTAAATTATATTTAAAAAAAAATGCACACTAAACAAACAGTCCTTGAATTCAATCCAAACCAAGAAATGAGTTAGAAATTATGTCAGCATATCGTAATATAATGTCAGCATATCGTAATACAATGTATTTATTGTTTACTGTAGGCCTATATTTAGATTTGTTGTACTAACAGTACAGTTGCAAGGGCTTGCTTCTCTTGTGCACTATACTCACGTTACACAGTTCTGTATGGGGTGACTCCTAGGAGGACAAGAAAAACTTACTTAGAGAGTATGTTACACCAGAGTTGCCTGACGACTCAAACTGAATTATTCCGCTGCTCTATCGTTCGCTACATACTTCACTCTGAGAAAGCAGGTCTACATTGTGGTGAGAAGAGTGACATCAACTGTGTCCTCTTGGGCTTTGTAGACATCCCAGTGCTCTCCCTGTCTGAGTCTGTGATACCAACATGTTTCAAGCAGACCACCATAGTGCCTGTGCCTAAGAACACTAAGGTAACATGCCTAAATGACTACCGACCCGTAGCACTCACGTCTGTAGCCATGAAGTGCTTTGAAAGGCTGAAAGGCTCACATCAACACCATTATCCCAGAAACCCTAAACCCACTCCAATTTGCATACCGACAACGACGAGACAGCCTATATGGAGGAGGTCAGAGATCTGACCATGTGGTGCAAGGACAACCTCTCCCTCAACGTGATCAAGACAAAGAAGATTATTGTGGACTAAAGGAAAAGGAGGACAGAGCATGCCCCCATTCTCGTCGACGGGGTTGAAGTGGAGCAGGTTGAGAGCTTCAAGTTCCTTGGCTTCCACATCACCAACAAACTAACATGGTGCTGTCGTGAAGAGGGCACGACAAAACCTATTCCCCCTCAGGAGACTGAAAAGATTGGCATGGGTCCTCAGATCCTCAAAAGGTTTTACAGTTGCACCATTGAGAGTATCCTGACGGGTTGCACCACTGCCTGGTATGGCAACTGCTCATCCTTCAACCGGAAGGCACTACAGAGGGTATTGTGTACGGCCCAGTACATCATTTGGGCCAAGCTTCCTGCCATCCAGGACCTCTATACCAGGCGGTGTCAGAGGAAGGCCCTAAAAATTGTCAAAGACTCCAGCCACTCCAGTCATAGACTGTTCTCTCTGCTACCGCACGGCAAGCGGTACCGGAGCGCCAAGTCTAGGTCCAAGAGGTTTCTGAACAGCTTCTACCCTTAAGCCATAAGACTCCTGAACATCTAATCAAATGGCTACCCAGACAATTTGCATTGCCCCCCCTCTTTTACGTTGCTGCTACTCTCTGTTATTATCTACTTTAATAACTCTACCTACATGTACATATTACCTCGACTAACCGGTGCCCCCGCACATTGACTGTACCGGTACCCCCTGTATATAGCCTCGCTATTGTTATTTTACTGCTGCTCTTTAATTATTTGTTGCTATTATTTCTTTTTTTTTGTGGTATTTTTCGTAAAACTGCATTGTTGGTTAAGGGCTTGTAAGTAAGAATTTCACTGTAAGGTCTACTCCACCTGTTGTATTCGGCGCATGTGACAAATACAATTTGATTTGATTTGCTGCTCAAGCACACCGACAGTTGACCTTCGGGGTCTTCAACTTATAGTTCCAGGCCAGACTCTGACTTCTTTTATTGATTTTCTTGACCCAAGTAGTAGTTGAAGTCCAGAGATATTTGGTAGCTATATTACATAAGAAGATAACTGTAAAGCATGTACTTGAGATGCTGTATGACACATTATTTTTTCTGTACTATAGTTTACAGTCAACCATAAACCGCTCAATTTCCCCCAAAGGATCTCCTGTTTTGATATCTGCCCTGGCTCATAATATCTGTCAGGGTTCTTCACAGTCTAATTAGCAGTGTCATCGCAGACAGTGACACGAATGCTACATTAAAACCCATTGTTACTGTAGCCCCTGATATTTACTTCTGTCATGTTCTCATTTACAACAGTGTAGTATCTGAATAATTAAGCGTAAGGATAACTGCTAAATGCATGCTTAACAAGCCGGGGACGTGCATCTATCTCACAGCATCTGGAACCCACATTGTTAGCTACTGTTTTAATATCAGCATTCAATAGAGTAATGGGATGATAGAAGGAAGTATTTGAGTCGGGGGCATGGTGTGCTGAAAGCCCAGCAGCCTCCCATACTCTGCCTCCTGCAGAGAGTTACAGTGCCATTGCCATCCAGACGAACAGCGTGGCGAGAGGGGCTCCTCATTTAGCACTTAGGCTCCAAAGCTTTGATGGGATGGAGGAACCCAGGGAGTATATGGGATGCTTGAGGTGTTAGTCAAACATTTGCAAGGCCAATAGCAGCACTAAATCAACCATGATGCCTCATACTTATACTCTATTTTCCAGTTGTGGACTCAAGTCACAAATTTGACTTGAGGCTCCACATGATAGAAAATAACTTGATACTTGACTTGGACTTGGAGCCTCAAGACTCGGGACTAGACTTGAGACTGATGACTAGAAATGATCTGGCCAGGTTTTGTATCATTTTGTCACTCATTTTGTGGCACAGAGTCTCCATAGATTACTCTCCATGCAGCCAGAGACAGTAGCAGCAGTATCGCCATTGAACAAAAAAAGTGCAATAGATTGGCTAGTGAAACGCACACTCTGCCCTCTGATTGGACCAGCAAACTGTCAATCAACACAGGTCGGGTGAGCTAGCGAACACATTGCTGATTTGCTGCACAGCTATAGGATCCGGTGCAGCGCAAACCTCAAATTGTTGCGAGAGAAGATTGACATAATAAATATAATGCAACTCCAAAAATTGTTTGGCGATCAAGAATATGAACTATTTACTTTGTAAATTCACTAGAAATTTGGCATCAAGCAACAATTACTAGCATAGACCTTCTGGTCTTTTGGTATGTCAAAATTGCTTTAAATTTGTAATTTATTTATGAAGCTTGCATTTTGAATTTGTAGTTAAAATTATTATTGTGGCGAAGACGCAGTGGAGAGGGCTTTGTTCTCTTGTTTAAGTGTTTGATGTTGCTTTCACACATTTAAATGCATATGTGGTAAATCTATATTCAATCTAATCCTACAATAATTGCTAGCATTTCATCATTCCATCTCCGTACTCTTTATTGCAACACTTTGATATGATACATTTTCATTTAGCCTACCATTTCTTACCCTCTAAGTGGGCGCAATGTTTATTGTGCACATGAACATTTGCAAGACTCATGAGGTAGAAGTTCTGTTTATTTAATTCAATGTATGGTTTCCTTTGTTTAATTTTCCCGGGCTATGTCGGAGTTCCGCGTGTCTGTGTCCTATGTCTCTGTCATTCTGGTTGTGCGTGCTAGGTGCGCGAAAAACCTACAGTGCACATAGAAATATGCTACGTGGCCTGCGCGCCGCACTTTGGAGCCAGTACGTTGAATAAGAGAAAAGGATCGTTCCATGTATGAATGGTGATGAAATATCATTAATAATCATTAAGTCTGACTAAGACGAATGTAACAATGGATGTGGAAATTGCCTTTTACATTGTAGAACCAGTTTATTGGTTCTGTTTGCCAATTGGGTAATTGTATGGTCCTGGAAGGGGTAAAGTGCTTGTAGGCTACCTGTTGGAGCTCCGTTTAGACAGATTCAATGTGGTTTCTCAAGGGGAGGCTGTGCAGTTTTGCCCTCTAGCTGTGTCAGTTCAGATAGGACAGGTTAGAGGCTATTTCTTTTGGGCTATTGCCCCTGCATATTTGGTAAATCTACTTGTATATTTTGTATGATATGGTGCTTTCACCATTGGATCACCAAGACCTGTAAATAAATCTAACGTAAACTCGTACATCGCCTTGGTCCGTACAATTGCCCTTATTTTAGTGCCCCAAAAACGTAATACTTCCAGATCACCTGTAATGTCAATACCATTGTGAAGCACAATTTCTCCCCTTTCCAACATTATCAATTACATGACCTAAACGCTGCCCGTTTCTGTATAATTCAAGCAGGGTCTATTTCGGGTCTTTTTAAAAATGGCGGGTGGGGAAGCAAACCTAATGCGTGATAGTGAGAAGGAGAGAGGTTGTGTGGGAAAATTGCTTTTTTTCACTCGATCTGTCCAACTTATCACCTTATCGCCTCTAAAATGTAAATAAAACACTATAAAGAGTTTATATAATGTGTCATTACATACCTATTTGAAGGTTTGTGTCTAATTTGAATCAAGTTTTTAGGGTGGTGCTAAAGTGATCTTAGAAGTAAACAGCGGCTTTGAGAATGATGATTGCATGCAATGATGACGCAGAAAATGACTAGGTATTCCCCCCTTACCCCCGTCACTGTCCATTTCTTGTTTTTAAACGATGAGAGAAGTGCTACACCTGGTGGAGAGAGATTGTAAGACAGAAATAGTTGATTTATGATTGCTGTACGTTACGACATGACACGTCACGATGTAACGGAGGGTCCGTTTTTTCTACTTTTCTCCAATACTATAGAGCCATTACCATGTTGATCAACGCTTGAATAGAAACCTAGTTCACACCCCCGATTTTGTAGTCAACACAGTCACTACAGTCCCATTAGTTTTCTTTGTAGCCTCCTTTGAATGTTGCGGTTGCGCACATTTGTACGGAATGGGGTGAGTTTACATTACACTCTGAGCACATCAACCTGCCTTGCTTTCTGCTGATTTCATGCCCTTACCACTGCTACAAGGTCCATATTTTACAATTACATTAAATAATCAAAAGGGCTGTCAGGTAGCCTCAATAAATTGACAAATATTTGTAGTTTAGCAAGTCATTGCTATCACGGCTCAGGCTAAGACCCAGATGCTGATAGTACAAGTCTTTGAGTTTATTATAGTACAAGGGGCAGACAAAAGGTAAGTCAAGGCAGGCAAAGAGTCTGAATCAGAGTCAGGCAGGTACAGGACGGCAGGCAGGGTCAGGACAGGAAGAAAGGTCAGAACTGGGAAGACTATAAAAAACAAAAATTATAGCACAGGAAACACAGGAACACGCTGGTAGGACTTGACGGGACAAGACGAACTGGCAACAGACAAACATAAAACGCAGGTATAAATACACAGGAGATAATGGGGACAAATGGGAGACACCTGGTGGGGGGTGAAGACAAGCACAAGACAGGTGTGACAGATCAGGGTGTGACAGTTTGTCAACGACGTGTGTATAGGTGGCAGGGAAGTCAGGCGCAGGAGAATCGAACTTGGTATAAGGGAGTAGTTTAATAACTTAAAAACACAGCTCCAAAACCATAATACATAATCAAAGCAAAGTGGGTACGAGGACCCGACGCGCACCAATACAAACTACACGATCATGACCAAACAAACAATCTCTGACAAGGACATGAGGGGAAACAGAGGGTTAAATACACAACAGGATAATGAATGGGATTGGAACCAGGTGTGTAGGAAGACAAGACAAAACCAATGGAAAATGAAAAATGGGTCAATGATGGCTAGAAGACCGGTGACGTCAACCGCCGAGCACCGCCAGAACAAGGAGAGGCATCGACTTCGGCAGAAGTGACTGGTGACGTCAACCGCCGAGCACCGCCCGAACAAGGAGAGGCATCAACTTCGGCAGAAGTCATGACACAGTTGCATAAATATATATTTTTTTACTGCACTTGAGACTCGACTTGACTTGCTCTTAGAATGCACGACTTGGACTTCACTCAAGACTCGACCCGTTCTACTTGGGACTCGACTTGAGACTCAGACCTTGTGACTTGTGACTTGTGACTTGCTTGTGACTTGAATAATAGTGTCCCAGCTCTGCTATTCTCTCCAAAACTTGGGAATATAGCATCAACAACATTTGTGGAGATGTGATGATGGTATTTTTGACAGCTCTTTGTTAGGTGTGGCATAGGCCATGGAATGTTTTTTCAATACTGTCAATACCATTGAAACTATTTCTTTGAAGTTCTTCATGATGCATGTCCATATTTATTTCTAATATTTACCATTGAAGGAATGTTGCCAGCTACATTTCCTAATCTTCTTTTTAAAGTGAATCTTGTATTTTACTGGAGAAAAGTAGGCTTGCTGAGAAAAGTAGCTACACATCAGTCATTGTGCTGTCTGCTGATAGAATGGCGGTGAGTGGAGAAGTGCAACTGAAGCACAACATTTGTTTGATGCCAAGCAGAAATTACAATAAAAAGCATTTTAGATCTGAATTTACAAAACGCAGCTAAATTTCTTATGCGTTTTATCTTTTTTTCCTGCGTGAAGAACAAAGATTTCTGCCTTAGGCCTGATGTCCACCTGATGCGTATGTGTTTTGTTTTACCAGAACTCTAGCCCACGTTTTCCGTACTTGATGCACACCTGCTTTGCTTTTCAGCTAGTTAGCGTCTGTGTGTACTTCCGTCTGTACGATTGCATGGTAAAGCAATGCACATGTTGAAAATATTGAATGCATGCAGTACGCAGAACGCACCGCAGCCTAGTGCGGCACCCCCAACGTAGCTGTTGCGGACTGCTCTATTGATAATGAATGACTTCCGCTGTAATGCAAAGAGTTTAATGTTTCTGGTGGCGATGAGGCGTTAACGTGACCTCTAAGTTTAACTGGCTAGTTATCTAAGTAAGTGACTAAATTAATAAGGTGATGGTGCATCATATTGTGTTAGCTTTCTGCTGTGTTTGAGAAGTCAAAGCACTTTGGATGAGTTATCTGTACAGCTGTCACTGCAGCTTGATTACCTTGCATTTTTTCTCCTCAGTTCTCAGCCCGTCTGCTCCTCCCCATCTTCTCTGTGTAGAGCAGGCAGGCCCGTTGCCTTAGCGACTCCACGCAGACACAGCGGGTACACAGTACTGTTTTTCCGTCAGACAAGCATGCGTCAAAACTTTGTTCATTTGCACAATGTCTCATTCACATTTGCTTGTAAATGTCCAAACTCACCAAAAATGACATTCGGTAGCTCCTACCAATATGTATAACTTTATGAGCTGGATTTCTTGTCTTTGCAATTTGTTTATTATTGTTTGCACTCGCTAGCATATTTAGCTAGCAGCCTCTATGGAAATTCGCTATTACTTGGGCTAATTTTATTATCATTCTGGTAATAGACACCCAATGGCCTTTTTTGCATTTTTTGGCGCCCCGTGGTATACTAAGTTGGTAATACCATAAATCCCGGGACTAGAGAAGGACGATATGAAAATCTGGATACCGCCCAATCCTGGTGTGGCAAGTTTATACATTAGGTACAGTTGATGCATCATGCTGTGGGGGTGCTTTGCTGCAGGAGGAACTGGTGCACTTGATAAAATAGACGGCATCATGAGGGAGGAAAATTATGTGGATATATTGAAGCAACATCTCAAGACATCAGTCAGAAAGTTAAAGCTTGGTCGCAAATGGGTCTTCCAAATGGACAATGACCCCAAGCATACTTCCAAAGTTGTGGCAAAATGGCTTAAGGACAACAAAGTCGAGGTATTGGAGTGGCCATCACAAAGCCTGACCTCAATCCTATAGAAAATTTGTGGGCAGAACTGAAAAAGCATGTGCGAGCAAGGTGGCCTACAAACCTGACTCAGTTACATCAGCTCTGTCAGGGGGAATGGGCCAAAATTCACCCAACTTATTGTGGGAAGCTTGTGGAAGGCTACCTGAAATGTTTGACCCAAGTTAAACAATTTAAAGGCAATGCTACCGAATACAAATTTAGTGTATGTAAACTTCTGACCACTGGGAATGTGATGAAAGAAATAAAAGCTGAAAGAAATCATTCTCTCTATTATTATTCTGACATTTCACATTCTTAAAATAAAGTGGTGGTCCTAACTGACCTAAGACAGGGAATTTTTACTCGGATTAAATGTCAGGAGTTGTGAAAAACTGAGTTTAAATGTTTTTGGCTAAGGGGTATGTAAACTTCCGACTTCAACTGTATATTGTCGTTTTGGATTGAGTTATAATGAATATAATTGTAGTGATGATAATTACAATGTGTGTACAGTTTCTTTCGAGATCCCATCACTGAAATACTTACACCTATGATAACTCTGTGTCAAAGGTGTCATCCATAAGTATTGTTTGTCAAAGCAGCACCGTTTCATGGCTGCTGTTGAGAGAAAAAAGCTGCTCAATTTCTTGCCATGAAACACTCTCCAGCACCTCAACAATATGTTTTTGAGCTCAGTAATAGCTGTAAGGGGTCACTCCATGTTGTTGCAACCAAGCATGTAACCACATCATTTTATAATTAATGAAACTTGGTAAAATGTGTTACCTACAGTATAGAGGAAGAATTCTTCCTGGCTCACCAGTGTTCATTCTCTGTCATAGGCCATTTGCCATAGTTGGAGAGGTGAAATGTCTCTCCTTGATGCTGGGATAACAATTCGCACACGTATACCATAAATCTATGGTAATACCATAAATCCCGGGACTAGAGAAGGACGATATGAAAATCTGGATACCGCCCAACCCTGGTGTGGCAAGTTTATACATTAGGTACAGTTGATGCATCATGCTGTGGGGGTGCTTTGCTGCAGGAGGAACTGGTGCACTTGATAAAATAGACGGCATCATGAGGGAGGAAAATTATGTGGATATATTGAAGCAACATCTCAAGACATCAGTCAGAAAGTTAAAGCTTGGTCGCAAATGGGTCTTCCAAATGGACAATGACCCCAAGCATACTTCCAAAGTTGTGGCAAAATGGCTTAAGGACAACAAAGTCGAGGTATTGGAGTGGCCATCACAAAGCCTGACCTCAATCCTATAGAAAATTTGTGGGCAGAACTGAAAAAGCATGTGCGAGCAAGGTGGCCTACAAACCTGACTCAGTTACATCAGCTCTGTCAGGGGGAATGGGCCAAAATTCACCCAACTTATTGTGGGAAGCTTGTGGAAGGCTACCTGAAATGTTTGACCCAAGTTAAACAATTTAAAGGCAATGCTACCGAATACAAATTTAGTGTATGTAAACTTCTGACCACTGGGAATGTGATGAAAGAAATAAAAGCTGAAAGAAATCATTCTCTCTATTATTATTCTGACATTTCACATTCTTAAAATAAAGTGGTGGTCCTAACTGACCTAAGACAGGGAATTTTTACTCGGATTAAATGTCAGGAGTTGTGAAAAACTGAGTTTAAATGTATTTGGCTAAGGGGTATGTAAACTTCCGACTTCAACTGTATATTGTCGTTTTGGATTGAGTTATAATGAATATAATTGTAGTGATGATAATTACAATGTGTGTACAGTTTCTTTCGAGATCCCATCACTGAAATACTTACACCTATGATAACTCTGTGTCAAAGGTGTCATCCATAAGTATTGTTTGTCAAAGCAGCACCGTTTCATGGCTGCTGTTGAGAGAAAAAAGCTGCTCAATTTCTTGCCATGAAACACTCTCCAGCACCTCAACAATATGTTTTTGAGCTCAGTAATAGCTGTAAGGGGTCACTCCATGTTGTTGCAACCAAGCATGTAACCACATCATTTTATAATTAATGAAACTTGGTAAAATGTGTTACCTACAGTATAGAGGAAGAATTCTTCCTGGCTCACCAGTGTTCATTCTCTGTCATAGGCCATTTGCCATAGTTGGAGAGGTGAAATGTCTCTCCTTGATGCTGGGATAACAATTCGCACACGTATACCATAAATCTATGGTAATACCATAAATCCCGGGACTAGAGAAGGACGATATGAAAATCTGGATACCGCCCAACCCTGGTGTGGCAAGTTTATACATTAGGTACAGTTGATGCATCATGCTGTGGGGGTGCTTTGCTGCAGGAGGAACTGGTGCACTTGATAAAATAGACGGCATCATGAGGGAGGAAAATTATGTGGATATATTGAAGCAACATCTCAAGACATCAGTCAGAAAGTTAAAGCTTGGTCGCAAATGGGTCTTCCAAATGGACAATGACCCCAAGCATACTTCCAAAGTTGTGGCAAAATGGCTTAAGGACAACAAAGTCGAGGTATTGGAGTGGCCATCACAAAGCCTGACCTCAATCCTATAGAAAATTTGTGGGCAGAACTGAAAAAGCATGTGCGAGCAAGGTGGCCTACAAACCTGACTCAGTTACATCAGCTCTGTCAGGGGGAATGGGCCAAAATTCACCCAACTTATTGTGGGAAGCTTGTGGAAGGCTACCTGAAATGTTTGACCCAAGTTAAACAATTTAAAGGCAATGCTACCGAATACAAATTTAGTGTATGTAAACTTCTGACCACTGGGAATGTGATGAAAGAAATAAAAGCTGAAAGAAATCATTCTCTCTATTATTATTCTGACATTTCACATTCTTAAAATATAGTGGTGGTCCTAACTGACCTAAGACAGGGAATCTTTACTCGGATTAAATGTCAGGAGTTGTGAAAAACTGAGTTTAAATGTTTTTGGCTAAGGGGTATGTAAACTTCCGACTTCAACTGTATATTGTCGTTTTGGATTGAGTTATAATGAATATAATTGTAGTGATGATAATTACAATGTGTGTACAGTTTCTTTCGAGATCCCATCACTGAAATACTTACACCTATGATAACTCTGTGTCAAAGGTGTCATCCATAAGTATTGTTTGTCAAAGCAGCACCGTTTCATGGCTGCTGTTGAGAGAAAAAAGCTGCTCAATTTCTTGCCATGAAACACTCTCCAGCACCTCAACAATATGTTTTTGAGCTCAGTAATAGCTGTAAGGGGTCACTCCATGTTGTTGCAACCAAGCATGTAACCACATCATTTTATAATTAATGAAACTTGGTAAAATGTGTTACCTACAGTATAGAGGAAGAATTCTTCCTGGCTCACCAGTGTTCATTCTCTGTCATAGGCCATTTGCCATAGTTGGAGAGGTGAAATGTCTCTCCTTGATGCTGGGATAACAATTCGCACACGTATACCATAAATCTATGGTAATACCATAAATCCCGGGACTAGAGAAGGACGATATGAAAATCTGGATACCGCCCAACCCTGGTGTGGCAAGTTTATACATTAGGTACAGTTGATGCATCATGCTGTGGGGGTGCTTTGCTGCAGGAGGAACTGGTGCACTTGATAAAATAGACGGCATCATGAGGGAGGAAAATTATGTGGATATATTGAAGCAACATCTCAAGACATCAGTCAGAAAGTTAAAGCTTGGTCGCAAATGGGTCTTCCAAATGGACAATGACCCCAAGCATACTTCCAAAGTTGTGGCAAAATGGCTTAAGGACAACAAAGTCGAGGTATTGGAGTGGCCATCACAAAGCCTGACCTCAATCCTATAGAAAATTTGTGGGCAGAACTGAAAAAGCATGTGCGAGCAAGGTGGCCTACAAACCTGACTCAGTTACATCAGCTCTGTCAGGGGGAATGGGCCAAAATTCACCCAACTTATTGTGGGAAGCTTGTGGAAGGCTACCTGAAATGTTTGACCCAAGTTAAACAATTTAAAGGCAATGCTACCGAATACAAATTTAGTGTATGTAAACTTCTGACCACTGGGAATGTGATGAAAGAAATAAAAGCTGAAAGAAATCATTCTCTCTATTATTATTCTGACATTTCACATTCTTAAAATAAAGTGGTGGTCCTAACTGACCTAAGACAGGGAATTTTTACTCGGATTAAATGTCAGGAGTTGTGAAAAACTGAGTTTAAATGTATTTGGCTAAGGGGTATGTAAACTTCCGACTTCAACTGTATATTGTCGTTTTGGATTGAGTTATAATGAATATAATTGTAGTGATGATAATTACAATGTGTGTACAGTTTCTTTCGAGATCCCATCACTGAAATACTTACACCTATGATAACTCTGTGTCAAAGGTGTCATCCATAAGTATTGTTTGTCAAAGCAGCACCGTTTCATGGCTGCTGTTGAGAGAAAAAGGCTGCTCAATTTCTTGCCATGAAACACTCTCCAGCACCTCAACAATATGTTTTTGAGCTCAGTAATAGCTGTAAGGGGTCACTCCATGTTGTTGCAACCAAGCATGTAACCACATCATTTTATAATTAATGAAACTTGGTAAAATGTGTTACCTACAGTATAGAGGAAGAATTCTTCCTGGCTCACCAGTGTTCATTCTCTGTCATAGGCCATTTGCCATAGTTGGAGAGGTGAAATGTCTCTCCTTGATGCTGGGATAACAATTCGCACACGTATACCATAAATCTATGGTAATACCATAAATCCCGGGACTAGAGAAGGACGATATGAAAATCTGGATACCGCCCAACCCTGGTGTGGCAAGTTTATACATTAGGTACAGTTGATGCATCATGCTGTGGGGGTGCTTTGCTGCAGGAGGAACTGGTGCACTTGATAAAATAGACGGCATCATGAGGGAGGAAAATTATGTGGATATATTGAAGCAACATCTCAAGACATCAGTCAGAAAGTTAAAGCTTGGTCGCAAATGGGTCTTCCAAATGGACAATGACCCCAAGCATACTTCCAAAGTTGTGGCAAAATGGCTTAAGGACAACAAAGTCGAGGTATTGGAGTGGCCATCACAAAGCCTGACCTCAATCCTATAGAAAATTTGTGGGCAGAACTGAAAAAGCATGTGCGAGCAAGGTGGCCTACAAACCTGACTCAGTTACATCAGCTCTGTCAGGGGGAATGGGCCAAAATTCACCCAACTTATTGTGGGAAGCTTGTGGAAGGCTACCTGAAATGTTTGACCCAAGTTAAACAATTTAAAGGCAATGCTACCGAATACAAATTTAGTGTATGTAAACTTCTGACCACTGGGAATGTGATGAAAGAAATAAAAGCTGAAAGAAATCATTCTCTCTATTATTATTCTGACATTTCACATTCTTAAAATAAAGTGGTGGTCCTAACTGACCTAAGACAGGGAATTTTTACTCGGATTAAATGTCAGGAGTTGTGAAAAACTGAGTTTAAATGTATTTGGCTAAGGGGTATGTAAACTTCCGACTTCAACTGTATATTGTCGTTTTGGATTGAGTTATAATGAATATAATTGTAGTGATGATAATTACAATGTGTGTACAGTTTCTTTCGAGATCCCATCACTGAAATACTTACACCTATGATAACTCTGTGTCAAAGGTGTCATCCATAAGTATTGTTTGTCAAAGCAGCACCGTTTCATGGCTGCTGTTGAGAGAAAAAAGCTGCTCAATTTCTTGCCATGAAACACTCTCCAGCACCTCAACAATATGTTTTTGAGCTCAGTAATAGCTGTAAGGGGTCACTCCATGTTGTTGCAACCAAGCATGTAACCACATCATTTTATAATTAATGAAACTTGGTAAAATGTGTTACCTACAGTATAGAGGAAGAATTCTTCCTGGCTCACCAGTGTTCATTCTCTGTCATAGGCCATTTGCCATAGTTGGAGAGGTGAAATGTCTCTCCTTGATGCTGGGATAACAATTCGCACACGTATACCATAAATCTATGGTAATACCATAAATCCCGGGACTAGAGAAGGACGATATGAAAATCTGGATACCGCCCAACCCTGGTGTGGCAAGTTTATACATTAGGTACAGTTGATGCATCATGCTGTGGGGGTGCTTTGCTGCAGGAGGAACTGGTGCACTTGATAAAATAGACGGCATCATGAGGGAGGAAAATTATGTGGATATATTGAAGCAACATCTCAAGACATCAGTCAGAAAGTTAAAGCTTGGTCGCAAATGGGTCTTCCAAATGGACAATGACCCCAAGCATACTTCCAAAGTTGTGGCAAAATGGCTTAAGGACAACAAAGTCGAGGTATTGGAGTGGCCATCACAAAGCCTGACCTCAATCCTATAGAAAATTTGTGGGCAGAACTGAAAAAGCATGTGCGAGCAAGGTGGCCTACAAACCTGACTCAGTTACATCAGCTCTGTCAGGGGGAATGGGCCAAAATTCACCCAACTTATTGTGGGAAGCTTGTGGAAGGCTACCTGAAATGTTTGACCCAAGTTAAACAATTTAAAGGCAATGCTACCGAATAAAAATTTAGTGTATGTAAACTTCTGACCACTGGGAATGTGATGAAAGAAATAAAAGCTGAAATAAATCATTCTCTCTATTATTATTCTGACATTTCACATTCTTAAAATAAAGTGGTGGTCCTAACTGACCTAAGACAGGGAATTTTTACTCGGATTAAATGTCAGGAGTTGTGAAAAACTGAGTTTAAATGTATTTGGCTAAGGGGTATGTAAACTTCCGACTTCAACTGTATATTGTCGTTTTGGATTGAGTTATAATGAATATAATTGTAGTGATGATAATTACAATGTGTGTACAGTTTCTTTCGAGATCCCATCACTGAAATACTTACACCTATGATAACTCTGTGTCAAAGGTGTCATCCATAAGTATTGTTTGTCAAAGCAGCACCGTTTCATGGCTGCTGTTGAGAGAAAAAAGCTGCTCAATTTCTTGCCATGAAACACTCTCCAGCACCTCAACAATATGTTTTTGAGCTCAGTAATAGCTGTAAGGGGTCACTCCATGTTGTTGCAACCAAGCATGTAACCACATCATTCTATAATTAATGAAACTTGGTAAAATGTGTTACCTACAGTATAGAGGAAGAATTCTTCCTGGCTCACCAGTGTTCATTCTCTGTCATAGGCCATTTGCCATAGTTGGAGAGGTGAAATGTCTCTCCTTGATGCTGGGATAACAATTCGCACACGTTGTCGTGGAGGTCAAGAAATGTTTCGAATTAAATGAAGGGGGAGTCAGTCAGTCTTGCATAATTTACAACGTTCCAACTATAGACGGAATGTCATTTAAGTCCAAGATGCTGTGGTGTGTACGCATGAAAGACCCTAACTCGAAACCACTTCCAGTAATCATAGGTCTCGCACGAATCTATGACTAAGAAGACAGTGTAGTGATGTGTCGTAATGCCATATGTTAAAAAATGTGAACATGTTGGATTGAATAGGACATTCCCTTACATAAATGGTGCCCCGTCTGAGAGTACCTTACAATGGTGAAAGAACATTGGTCACAGAAAGAAACCAAACCTTACTATGCTATAGACTGGCGATTTCAAATGAGCTGCTTAGCATGTTAGTGACCTGAGGAAATGAATGGGAAAAATAAAAGTTTGTGTTTTTATATCCATGTAAAATTAACATTTAATAATGAGTTCCAAATGTTAACTATGGAAAACCCAGGGGAAATGCTCTTTACTAAATAAAAACATTCATACATTTAGAAAATAGTTCTGTAATAGACAGCCCATGATTTACAAACTCATTTTAAAAAACATAAGCCCATATGTTAATGTTTTGTAATGCAGGAAGTTTAAAGGGGGAGGTTTGTTTGAAGACGAAAATACATAATAATGTGAGAATGAAGGATCCGGTTTGCTGCAGCAAATTGGGTAAGAACCACTTTGGAACAAGCAGCATATGTGAATACGCTGTGGCTCGAACAAGAAAAGAAGAAATAAACTTGGTGTGCTGAAATGATGTTGTATCTTGTGTTTAATTACAATTCAGCCTGTGACTGTCCACAAATTCAAAACACAGAGAATACCAATTTGAATCTTTGACTCATTCTTAATTTTCTACAACCACAGTAAAGGGTTAATGGATATGTACTAGATTGCAGTACATACATTTTTGTTTTCTGCTATTGAGCTGTTTGAATGTGTCTGTGTCCTTGCATTGTAAGGGTAAATGCGAGTGCATAATGGTTTAAATAGTGCATTGAGAGACATACTGTAGCTTAGGGGAATACCATTTCAATTTGGATTTAAGTCTTAACAGCACAAGTTTTGACATTGTTCCCCCTCTTGAGCCAGTACAATAGGTGAAAAGTTTAACCCAGTTTTACCCAATCATCTATTTCAGATCATAGATGTTAATCTATTACTTCAGAAATACAGTATATGTAATTGGGTATTTTATTCAGACAAAATAAGTACATTGATAAAGAATAAAAACTTTACATTGCCAATGTACTTGATAACCTGTGATAATATTTTATTGCTTAACATTTTTTGAGCTTATTGTTTTATTGCATGAAAAATTGTCTTTCATGGAAAATTATGTAGTCATGCGCACATCCTTAAAAAAATGGTCTATCATGCACTTCAGTTAGATTTCCCATAATGCAATCAGGCTGATATAGGCTAAAAAGAGTTTGATAGTAATGATCAGTCGTTTAATTTAGGATATTTTTAGACACAGCCATTATGTTAACTGCAGTCTCACAAAGTTAAATGTCTCGTAATTGGATACTGTATGCAACAGTAGATGTCCCAAAGAGAGAGGATAAAACTTGTGTTAGCAATGTTAGTAAGGTATAGGACTGTAGATTGGTTATTTTTGTCATCTACACACACACACACACACACACACACACACACACACACACACACACACACACACACACACACACACACACACACACACACACACACACACACACACACACACACACACACACACACACCTTCCTGTGAGTTGCCACTCAGCGTGTATTCTGTCCTTGGAACAGAGGAAACATAGGTTACCTGAGGACATAGGTAGTGATTATTTTTAATTAACTGTCCAGTGAAAATCTCATTTCTAAAAGTTAATAATCTGTTAACTCATACCAAAACAATATTGTCAACTCATCCTATACTCGCATTTGTGACCAAAGCATAAATTGGAGAAAACTTCCAAAACCCCACCTCAAAATGTATCTCAAACAGACATTTCATAAATGCTTGCTATTTCCTCATGCTGTAGAACATGATGTCATCAGCGGTCTACTTGCATACATTTTTGTAATGACTGGTATATGGCCACACCGTTCTGTTATTGGGGTACACCCACACCATTCAAATACAGAAAAGTCGATTTTTTACATACTTAATAAAACATTTTTGCAAGGAAAGATATTTCACTTATATTCTAATTAATTACAGGTCATATTTCATAGAAATCTGGAAACACTGGACAGTTATTTTAAGGTTTTAAAGCATTTTGCTATTTACAACTAACGCTGTACTTAAACCTAAGGACATTCTGAATGTTTTTTTGAGAAAGACATGTTATATAGGTTATTAAATGTATTCATGCGTTATTAATGTTTCACAATGTAAAATAAAAACTAATTCCACATTTTAGAGAAAGTAAACATTGAAATAAATGTTTAAAATAGGCTGTGTTGATGGGAAAACATTTTGCTGTAGCCATGGCCTGAGAAATTTGCCTTCATATCCCATAATTATCCCTTTTTTCACAACATGACGGCTGTGTGTAGGGAGAAAGTGAACAAAAAAACATCTATTAGGCTAGTAATTGCAGCACGATTAGCAGACGTGGTATATTTGGCATGGTTCGAGGTTTTTCCAGAGTTTGGAAGAAATACACCTACTGGTGCCTACTGATACAATAGAGCTGCTTCAGCGGTCATACATCCTGCATGTCTTCCTCTGTCCCCCCTGCTTTCTCTCTCTCCACCCACCCCCCCTGGGTCTCTCCCCCTATCAATCCTTCCCCCTCCTCTACATGTCTGGACTGGGACCAGCTGGCTTCATTAGGGGCCTCCTCCATTCCAGATCGTCTGTTTTGTCTGTTGCACATTTTTTGACTGTTTTATCTTAAGCGCTGTCCATCCCGGACCTCATTCATATTTTCTTGGCATTTCTGCATCCGCACACTGGCTTCTAATGAAACAATTCATGTATCCATTGTACAGTTTGTTTTTTAAATTAATCTTTGTGTCCGGCACCTTTTTTGGGATCCTCATTGTTTGCAATCATCAGGAGTGAATGGATGGATTTTAATGGATTTTAATGGGTTGAGTTGGTGGATTTGTCCGCACCGATTTGAAAGAAACATTCAAATTCAAAGCATATGATGTCGATTCCTTGTTCAAGCAAGAGTAATATTACATGTGATTTATGAACTACTATAATCACAGTGCTTGTGTGATGTCAGTTGTGACATTTACAACTACAAAATTGAAACCTACAAATGTTTTGGACTAGACAGTCTGGTCTGCAAACCACTAGCTTTGCCTGAGGCTAATACATTAACGCCACCTCATTGCACACATTAAATATACTCAATTATTCATCCTGTTCCCCACCCCCCACCCTATCTCCATTATCTAAGAAAACTACAATTTCAATCAATCGATTTTGTTAGATCATTGAGACCCACTTACATCTTGAATTCACTCGTTCGTAACAAATGACAGAACCAATGGTACACTGCACTGTCACTGCTGTTAAATCACTGTAGGGTTAGGGTGGTGGTGATGTAGTTAATGGAGTGGTGACAAAATTGAAACCACTGATGGCTCTGTCGATTGTAGTTCTGTTTCTTGATAGACTAAGGATGACAGGCAGATGGCACTGGGAGTGGGACATCCTAAAGAGGGGCAGAGACTTGGGTACCACTCTACCACTGGCACCAGTAACCATTCCATGACCTTCCTCTCAAAGGTCAGGGTGAAGAGCATATGCACACTGAAAACGTACTACGACCCAAAGGGGAGTTCTGAAATGACCAAAGGTATGAGGAAAAGTATGATTTGATAGTATATACAGTATAAAAAGATTTCAGATTTTAAATTCCATTTACTGTGACACAAGTAAATGCCAAATGTATCTTGAGACATTGTTAAAAGGTGCCATTGAGAATTATTGCCACCATTGTTAATAATGAGCATTGTACCACAATAATAATCTAGTCTACACTGGGTGTACAAAGTGTACAAAACATTAAGAACACCTTCCTAATATTGAGTTGACCCCCCCCCCCCCCCCCTTGCCCTCAGAACAGCCTCAACTCGTCAGGGCATGGACTCTACATACTATATGTCGAAAGCGTTCCACTGGGATGCTGGCCCAAATTGACTCCAATGCTTCCCATAGTTGTGTGAAGTTGGCTGGATGTCCTTTGGGCGGTGTACCATTCTTGATACACACAGAAAATGTTTAGCATGAAAGACCCAGCAGTGTTGCAGTTCTTGACAAAAAACGCTCATATTGGGAGTTAAAAACTGTGATTTTCTCGGTTTAACATCTTAGCTGCAACACAAAACTACTTTCTGAAACAATACAAAAGCAGGACTATAGCTATGCTATTTGTTTGTGTTGCTTCTTGCATGAGGTTGCCTGGTGGAATGATTTAGTCTGATGTGTTATTTATGGTGTGTGATTATTTATTTATTTGATCATTTTGTAAATTATTTATCTATTGAATTATTAATTCATCTTCATGACATGCCTTACATTATTCATGACTTAATTTGAGATTATTGCATCTACATGCCACATTGTTGTAGTGTAGGATCGCCTTTTCACATCAAGTCAGACAAGGAAATTAAATCCACCTCTGAGGCTATTTTGTCTTGAATTGAGGAGAAGTAGAGAAATGATCCTGTAAGGATGCTATTTACATACAATCTGTGGTCACACTGGAAAGAGATGGACACATTTGTCCTATGTACATGTTGTTATGTCCTTCTTTTAGGTCACTATTTTCTTAATTTCCTGACTAATCAAAGTATGTGAATCCAATATAGAAATGCAGGAAGTGTAGAATGTAACTTTAATGCAGAATGTGCTTACCTTTTTAAACACCTGAGGAAAATGAATATGATAATCAGCTGGTTGCTTGGTGTATTGGGTGCCATTTTGTTAAAGACCTGTGTCCTTCCTGCATTTAGATGGCTCACAACAAAACGACGAAAGCTAAGTTTTGTGATCAAGACAGCTGTCAGATAGACAGAATGTGGGGCATGCGTTAATTCTCGATGCATAGAGCTTGATTCTAAATACGACATGTTAGTCCCAAACTGTCAGGTGGCCTGATGACATTTTGCTTTATATCAATTGACATCTCTGTACATGACATGCGGGATCATCACTAGCTAGCTAGCAAAGTACAAAATGAAAGAGAGCTGTCTTGTTCTATTGAGAGGGAAGAGGTGCATCATCCCAGACTGATTTATGTGTAGCAGAGATAAGAGTCCCCTGACAACACACAGTAGCAACAGGATGTTCCCGTTCATCACTTCTACTCCATTGCTGGAACTGTTGTGCACACATGAAGTATAAAATGCCACTTGATGTTAACATCGTAAAACTGTCTTAACCATTTGTAACTGCTTACTTTTGTTTGAATTTGTTGTCGTGTTACAGATTAATTCTCTTTAGAGACATAATTCCTTGTATTATACTGTAATGGCTCACTCATTTGTCTAGAGCGCAATGTTTTTCTCCTTTCTCAATCTAAATTGTTAGTCATTACTGGAATTGTTTAAGTTCAGTATGTCAAGCATTGTAAAATCAATACTTATATATTATATAAAAGCAATATATTATACAGTATGTTCAAAAGATAGAATGAGTATCTACATACTGTGTATTTGTGTGAGTTGACGAGGCCACTTAAGGTGTGGTGTGTAAAATACTATAGAATATCCAAAATAACAAATAAAATGTCTTGAAAAACATCTGCCTAATGACATTTCCTCAACTCTTCTCATTTGAAACTTGAGATTGACAATAAAAAGTAGATGAAACCGTAAATCATGCAACATATTGTAAAATGTACTTCTGTCTTCTCGCGCTCTATAATGAAGCAGTCATTATGATTATTTTATAGGACTGAAGTTTTTTAAAACTACAAGAATGCATTACTCTGCATAATGAACAGATGTTGTGGCAACAAGCACATACATTATGCATAAAAAATTATTTCAATTTTGATTGTAGATGCTGATTTATTGAGACAAGTCTAGCTTACAACAGTAATGGATTTAGGATATGCTTTTGTTGTGTTATTTCCATAATTAATAATAGGGAGGCATAACATTATATATGCTTTGTATTTATAAGGATGAGAACACTTTAGCTATAATAAATAAAATGCTGCTCGCTAAACTTAAAAAACATATCAAGTTAATTATACATAAAACCGAAATCATTCTGACTGAAAAAATGGCTAGTTTTGGAAATGGTGTTGTTTTGGCTTTGCTTCCTGCTTTTTAAGGTTTGTTCTCCATTTCCGAATGTGATTAAGAGACTAAGTACAATCATGTTAAATTTGACAGAAATCCCTGCAATAGCTTTCGTGGTAAGATCATGGGGCAAAGTGTGTAATCTGTCGGGTACTTATGAGAGTGTGAGTCAGTTTGCCTAGAAGAGTAGAGAAAGTGACTGATGTTCTGGTAGTACTTAAGGTCATCACCTCATCGGTGTGGGGTCAAATATGACCATATGAGGTACTGCAATAACCATTCTGTAGAGACAGAGTCACAAAAAATTCTTCCAGAAAGAACTTGGGGAAACAGTTCTCATAGTTTTTGGTACACCCAAATGCCACGTGAAGTAGAATGAGGTTTGGCTTCACACAGTAGAATTAATGATTTGAAGGCACATAGTTGGTAAATAATTGATTCTAGCCCTGAGGATGGTTAGGAGCTGAGTAAAAGACTAATAAATCATTTGTGGTGCTGCCAGTTGTCACTTCCAATTATTTCTGGGTTTGTGATAAACTGCTGCACCTGCCAGCTGCTGGACCTGCCATCCCTTGGAGCAGAAAGGGACAACTTTGCCCAAACTTTGCACCCTTGCCTTGCCACAGGTCTCCCCAGGCTATTGCTCTTTACCTTCTAGGAGCTTGTGTCAGCTTGGTAATGTTGATCAAAAGAAAGATGCACGTTACACCTTATCCAGGATAAGTCATCTGCGATTCCTACAGTTAGTTTAGAGACGGCTTCATTTGGTACAGTAGTATGAATTTGGGTACTCATATTGCATGCCACACTCAGTTTGGAAAACTGCTGAGCCAGTCCAATATGTCTGAGGGATATAAAATGTACTGTTTTTTTGTGGAATTTGTGGAAAATATCTACCTATTCAGTCAGCCGGGGATGACACCATGAAGTTTTCTGAGAAAGGTTCTACTTTTTCCCACTTGATGATCCACCTACAATAATGAACCCTCAAGCACCCTCGACAACCCAGGAGCATTTAGTCCCCCGGAGGACATCTTGCCATAGCGTGGCTCACGGAACAGTATTCCACATTCCACATATAAAGAGAGAGAGTGATTCAAATGTTAATGAACTAGTCCTTAAAGAAGGCGACCTCCAACGCATTTGCCACCTGTGCTAGAGCGAGGCGGAATGGCCCTTGAAGTCGGGAAGTGTTGCGCAAACAGTCCTCCGCACCAGGTGCAATCAACACTCCGGGAAAGGGTCTCCGGTTGGGAAATATTCATGTGGGAGCCATGTATGGGATCTTATTAGGTAATGGCAGAGTAGGAGGTAATCAAGTTGAGATTGTTGTTCTTCTGAAAGAGGACAAAAGGAACCACTGGAATTGAGTAGCTGATTCTTTAAAAAATTCAAATATGAATATATATCTGAATTGAAAGCTGGATTAATTTTTTCGGGTACTGTGATGGATCTTATGTTGGTCTTAATTTCTTTTGTTTGCAGTTGCCCTGAAGAAATGTATTTCAACCTGTTATCTGATGAGAGAAAAATACCTTATGTATCTGAAATTATTAAGCCAAAGCTCATAATCATTGCTTCTTAAAAACAGGTCTACCCCCCCCCCCCCCCCCCCCCACACACTGATTAACACTGTTGTACATTCACATTTATTTTCACTTTACTTCAGTACAACAGATTGCATATTGTAGCAATGTGAGAAAGTGTCTAGGTGTAAAAACATAGGTTTAATTCTGTGCAACAGAAACACTTTGCCAATGTTAACATATCTGAGATGTGTCAAAAATGCTCATGTTTTGTCACACGTTCAAATGAAACTAATGCACAATTGTAAAACAATGGATAGCATGTCAAGTGGATCATTAAAGGGCTTCTATAGGAAGACACTGTGTTGCAACGTTGGATGTTTGAAGAAGACATTGTAGAGCTCTTACATTCTCTTTTATAAGATTTATATATGTTTTTGCCTTTGCGATCAAACCTAATTTCAGTATACTGTACCAGAAGCAAAACACTATTATTGCTGTCTGTGGACGATAGGAGAAGATCTGCTATATAATTAAATATGAAGAGAATTATTTGATATAGTGGAACAGTTTGACCATTATACACATCATGTGTGCCACGTGACTCCTATGAGTCAAGTAATGTTGTCTCTTTGGTTGTAATTTACAATGCTAACATTGTGTTTGACAGGTGATAAATGGAGAGTAGGAGAGCGTTAAATAGACAGTAGTGCAGTGCAGTTTATCTGTGAGGCTGAGCCAGAGATGGGAACACAGAATGTGGTGGGAACCCTAGAGGAGAAGGAGCAGACTCCAACAGCATTAGCGAGAGGTGTCCCTGCCTTCACCACAGCTTTCACGCTTCACCCCTCCTCCAATGCAAATGAGAGGCAACACAAGTTATCCATTTGAGATATCGAGTTGGTATAGAGATAAAACATGCGCTTACGCACCCCGGTCATGAGAATAATCAGCAAGGGACCGGCCGTCTGTTTATCTGTCACCTGCATTAGTGCAAGCAGTCGCTCGCTGCAGGTGGCATCAAATATTAAAGTATAACCTCGTTTCGCTAACTGACCAGAGCAAACTTGCGTGTGTCTTGGGTCGGGCAAAGTGAATGATTTATTGATGTTGTTTTTTAACAAATGGGGTGCTTGTCCCCTGTTTACAGTGTGAAGGTCTCTGATTCTCTTTCCTCTTCCTGAAATTGGAGCTTTGACCCTGTTTAAAAAAAATTATTTACCTTTATTTAACTAGGCAATTCAGTTAAGAACAAATTCTTATTTTCAATAACAGCCTAGGAACAGTGGGTTAACTGCCTTGTTCAGAATGACAGATTTTTACCTTGTCAGCTCAGGGATTTGATCTTGCAACCTTTCGGTTACTAGTCCAATGCTCTAACCACTAGGCTACCTGCCGCTTTCACATATTCCCTTATGATCCGGATCCTGGAGCGTTTGGTACCCTGATCCGCACTATAAAGTATGTGTGTAAAGGAACCCTGGCTGAAACGAATCCTGGACCTGCGTGAGTACCAGATATCGTGGCGTGAGTCGTGTGACACTTTTTTTGCCCGTTGTAAACAAGCTAGCTCCTAACGTCATGTAGAATGTGCATCTTACTAATCGCGCCCTGAAATGCTGCAGGAAACCAAACCAGGGTACCGAATTTCACATGTGAAAACCCCCTTAAGAATACCCTCAATTGTACTTTGAACAGTCAATCCAAAGAGGAGTTCTGAAGTGCTACTAAAACTACATGTATTCTGTCTTTTAGAGGCATAACACAATTTAATAGAAGAGATAGATGTGTAGTTCTCACAATGGCAGTGTGTCATGTGTTTGATTATTGAACAGAGTTTTGAGTCAAAAGTAGATGGGTCAACCAACGGGTAGATAATAGCTGACGCCCAGTTAATCATTGAATTTGTTGTCATATTGTTCCCTGTTGGCTCCTAGTGGAGCAGATAGTAAAGTGCATAATAGGCCCACAGAAAACAAACCTGTTACAGCACTGTCATAAATGTATACACTGAAGCACAAAAGTAAAAAGCACGTGGTCTGATTCTGAGCAGAGCTTCTCTGGCGCAGGACGTCAGCACTTCACAGCTTGCCAGGGAAGCTGGGCACGTCTGTGTGAGATGTGCTGATGATTTGTAGTGAGTGGCGGTGAAGGGGAGGGAGGGGGGTCGGCAGGCAGTTATCTGGGATCTGCGAGGAACAACAGCGTTGCTCCTGTGCGCCTGCTCCCTGACACCTCTCTAATCTGATAACGGATGAGGACAGGTTGCCTTCCCTGTACCTGGCAAGTACCTTCCCAACCTGCACAGGCGGATTTCTGTGGATAAGGCCCGGTCTTGGCAAACGCCAGGATCCTCTGGAGAATAGTTAAAGGGTGATTAATCATTGTTTAGGTGCGGAATGCGCCGGGAAGAATGGGAAAGCACCATTCCACACACTCGGAAGCAATTAATCCCTGTGATCTCCTCCAGGTTTGTCTTGTAGATAAGTCAGGGTACAAAACTGTTCCTAATTCATCAACCCACTCATGCCATCCGGCATAAAACACACCATTTATTTCCAAATCATTTATAGTCCAATTTTTTTTTTTAAAGAGTGACTTTGGCACATCCAAGTGTGCCTTATATTAGCTTCATATAAACGAAGTACCCTAGATTACAATGGGAATCTTGTTTTATTGTGCACATCTGGTGGAGTCACAATGCATTTTCGCATTCGCTGGCTGAATTTTTTAGTGATTGTGGCATAAATCATTTTGCTAATCAGAAACATAAGTGACGTGGAGCCATCTCCCCGGTTTGAAACAAAGGAACAACATATGGCTCAAAAAGAACTCAGGCCTTTTATTTCCAAGGTATATAACCTGTGTGTAAACCAACATTAATGGATTGATTTGCATTTTTCTTTAATTCTGGGAATTTTTTCCCTATCTCCTATCCTCACCGATGACTTCAATAGTGGATTAAGAAAACATATCTTCTCCGTCATTATATATTTTATTCACAACTTGAGTGTAGTTATGTTAAACATAAGACATATCCATATCTGTTTTAAGATTAATTAATGTACTGTACGATACATTTTCACTTAAATGTTACAAAAACAGATAGTATACTGTTTGTACGATCCCTGTGCATAAATACATCGAACATCACAAAGCTACAGTTACTCCTTTAATAAAGTGCATTGACAGACGAATCTAAAACGACACTGATATGAAGAGATAAATTCCTTTATTACAAGTGTGCCTCTTTCTGGGTCTCTGTGCATAGCTTCCAAAATCAAATTTGCCTCTTAAAATGGGGGGGGACATAGACATGGGTGCCAATAACAGTAAAATGGCTCCTGTTTTAATTGCATCATTACATACCCAATATCAGCTGCCTGCCTGCCAATATCAATATTGCTATAGCATGGGTGGAATATAGATGACCCAGGGTATGTGTGGGTCTTCCATGAGTGCCTTCATGCCAGGCTCATCCCACTGCCCGCTGTGCAGGGAATGGAGCAGTAGGCTGGATTGCAGCTCGTCTTCCTAATGTCCCCCCGTATTCCCTTAATTGCTGACGGATCTTGTTTGGATTTTGATGGCAGCTCGGAATCGCTAGTTGCAACACATAGGAATTGTTAGGTCTGCTGGGAAACATCATGTTACTCTAACTGTGTGTGTGCGTGTGTGTGTGTGTGTGTTTGATGTTGAAAAATACTGTACAGAGCAAGAAGGTATGTGCACGTACATAGCATACTACATGTACAGACTTTTAGTGTGTCCTGAACAGGGGTCTTGAGTGCTGGAGTAGTGTACTGTATGTCATCCATGCTGCTTTCATGTGTAACCTACAGTGCAGCATAATGGACGATGAGAGGGCCACAGCCACAGAAGTGTTCCTTACCAACAACACCGGTGTTATAACAGAGTAGATGAGGCCTTTAGTCCCAGTCTAAGAGATCCAATGACTGTTCTAACTTTTAACTTTCCTGAGAAATACCTCCATCTGATGAAGTATTCTATTGACAGGTATGCAAAGGGGCTAATTTGCAGTCCGTACAGCAACTGTGTAAATATGGGACAGTAACACAACTGCTTTGATGAAAGCAAATTGCATCTTGGAGGTCCCACCACAAAGGCACTTCACATCTTCACATTAATGCATTCAGGACTGGAGAATGAAAGATAAGTTTTCTCTTTAAATATTTCATTCTAGCTTAAAATGTAGACCATAATTAGAGCTCCCTAATGGCGAGAGCATCCAGTTTGTCCGTTTTAGTTAGGTTGTTGTTTACCTATTAATTATATATAATATCTTGTCATATAGTTTTGATGTTAACAGATGGCGCATGGAGCTAGCAAGGGTTAGAAGCAGGCTAGGACTTGGCAATGTGCTGTACTTTATTAGTGAGAGCCATCCCTGCTATAATCCACTCCCAATCTCAACTTCCTCACTATAAAACAATATACGCTTGGAAAGTGGATTAGGCTATGTCACAATCGGTAAAATGTGAACACAACTGAGACACCTTGTCATTTTTGGAGAAGACGTTTTTGATTTAACATCACGATTGCTAGCAAAAAAGTGTGGAAGCGTTTTCTAACGACAGTAACTATTCAACTTTAACTAGCTAGTTAACTAACTTGGCTAACTGTGTGGTAAAACAATTATTTACTTACTGTTAGTTAGCTACCACACAGCTAGGACTGGGAATTGCCAGGGACCTCATGATATGATATTATCACGGTACTTAGGTGCCGATACGATATGTATTGTGATTCTCACACGATTCTATGTGTATTGCGATTCGATACTGCGATTTAATGTTCTAAACATATTGCTCTCTATACACTGAGTATACCAAACATTAGGAACACCTTCCTAACACGGAACCTCAATAGAGGATCATAGTTTTCAGCTGGATTCACCTGGTCAGTCTATGTCATGGAAAAATCAGGTGTTCTTAATGTTTTGTATGCTCAGTGTATATCTACTGCAGAGAGACAAGAGCATGAGAAAATGAGCTTTGATCAGTCATGGCAATAAAAGTGCTGAAAACATGGCTCCCTATTTTTTTTTTTAAGATGGAGAACAAGCTATAAGATGAACAATACTGGAATTTTGGCGCAGGTACGGCCGACTAGCGTTAACTGACTCTACCAACTTGGAGTCAAAAAAAGCAATAAGACCCGAGGGTGTGAGGTATATGGCCAATAAGGCACGCCGCACCCTCCGAGATGCCTTATTGCTATTATAAACTGTTTACTAATGTAAATGTTTTGTCATACCCGTGGTATACGGTCTGATATACCATGGCTGTCAGCCAATCAGCATTCAGGGCTCGAACAACCCAGTTTATAAGTATCAATATAATATAGTCCAAAATAATATTACGATGCCTCCAAAACCAATAAGGAGTCTCCAATAATGTTTATATTTGTGACATCTCAATTTTCTAAGTGTATTTCCTTGGTCTTTGTTTTGCTCTCAAAAGGTCAAATAGGGGGTGCTTATATTTGTCCTTTTTCACTCATGTGCAAGTGGGTAACTTGTACAAGTGTGAAATTGAAATGTGTTTTTTTTGCATATCCCAACTTGCCTTGAGACACCCTCGGAGAGTGGGCTCACAGCCAGCAACCCTGGAGCATTTAGTGTTAAGTGCCTTGTTCAACAGATTTTCACCTAGTCGGCTCGGGGATTCGAACCAGCGACCTTTTCGGTTACTTGTCCAATGCTCCTAACCTCTAGGCAACCTGCCGCTCTACTCTGAGGTGGGCCTTCAGTCGCAACCAATCACATCTGTCTGGCTACTGAAAGTGCATTCTATAAAACTCGTTGTCCCTGCCATAGGGAGCAATGAGTGATTGAATCAAGTTTATTGACTCACTTTGTCTTTCAGAGAAATGTATATTTTATTGATTTCATAGATCATTTGAATGGCATAACTAACTGCATGTTTTTATAAATGTAATTTTTCTTTATACTTCAGTTATTCCCGTCCATGTTTCTCTCTGACTTGACAGTGTAATAGGGCTTGAGGGATGGATAGCTTTGAACCCTTAACAATGGCTTCATGGCAATTTATTTGCTAACAATCCCCATTCTTCATAATGTGACACGACATCCCTATTAGATGCATGAAGGCCTCCTTGAGTTCATGGGAGAATCTTTTGTTCTCTCAATGAAGGTTGAAGGTTACAGTTTGCGTCAGGAAAGATAAACATGCATGCAAATACAAACTACTTTATAGAGCCATTTGTTCAGTCAAATTATGAATTCAGATTTCCATCTAGTTTGTCCAAGTGCTTTACCATTAACGTCTTTACCTATGACGGAAGTAACAGTTTAACAATAGTATGATAAGAATGGGGCCTGTGTCTGTGAAGCATCAGGAGTTGAATCATGTTTGTGTCTGGTTGTTGTTGTTACATCTGCTTTAACTCTGGGGCTGTATATCTGGATCTGGCTGACTGTTATTGTTGTGTCTCTTGACGATGGTTCTGTGATTGATGGACGAGGTCCAGGACATCTCGATCGACAGCTGTTGATAGCTCTGAAATGGAGAGCAGCAGTCGGAGCGTAACAATGAGCTCATTGCTCTCTGGGCCTGGTTTGGTCGCCAGCTGAGAAGCCCCGGCAGAGGGGCACCTCATGAATTTCAACTGGGGCCACAAGCATGAGCAGTGAGCACACATGGCGACTACTGTGCTAGGAAAGAGGGAAAGAACTACTCACTCTTCAACTACTCTCCTTACTCATCCGTCTGTTGAAAGACACAAGATTGTAGTTTGTTACGTAAAAATCTTACCAACATCTGATACAGTCAATGACCAGATACCAAGATAAAGTTAAAACGGAGTTGGAGCCTGAGATCCCATTCAAGGAAAAAAACAGTCTCCATGGTATAATGTTATAAAGTCAGACACTGGAGCAGACCTTGCAATAAGCTGTTGTTCCATGGGTTTCATACATATCCTCAGAGGTTAGAACCAAAGCCAAATTTGTATTCTGGTGGAGTTGATTTCTCCCCAAGCTTAATTAAGGTACATTCTAAATTGCAGTTCATCAATTGTTTTATATAATTTTAAAACAAGTTGTGGTTATATGGCAGCTGTTTATTTCTTATATTAAAAAAGAAAACATTACACTGGATGATTTGGCATCTCCGTATTTTGTTTCTTAGTCCCATATTATGGGAATTCTTGGTTTGCACAATGATTAAATGCTTAATAAAAAAATTAATTGTTGTTGCCAACATCTGTACTGTAGGACTAACGGCTCACTGGAGTGTGCGAGTGTTGTAAAGTTTCCAAAACCCGTCGTTGAGAACCCTGGAAAGTTCACCGAAGAGTATGCCTTCCTCATTACCAAGCTACTTCTGCATCTGCCATTAGACGGAGAACATCTTTAATTGCTTTAAAATCTGAATGCATGATAAGAATGGATTAATTTGATTTTTCTGTTTCTACAAGTAGCAGATGGTTTATGTCTTCGTAATGCTCATGTTGTAAAATGAGATCCCCAGCTTGTCTGTGATTGGTCACTGTTAATGAAGCATACTGTGCTGATTATTGATTTAGAAAATGAGGATGACATGAGTATTGTGTGTTGCTGTAATAAATTAAAGATTATGCTTTTTTTAATAGCTGGCAGAAAAACATCTTAAATAACATAAAATATTAGATTTTCCATTCAGGTGGTCTCTGGCTTGTCAAAGTGAATGTATTATTTATTAAAAAAACTTTTTTTTATAGTTGCCGCTAACAAGCAGATGGTCGACTTGACTTATTTGTGTTTTGTGTTTCTGAATGACCGATCAGATGCATGAAATGCGATGAGCTGCTTGTCAGGAGAGAAACAATTCACAGGAGAGGGGCCGCCAAAGCTGTGTACATTCCCAATTTACTCTCCAGTTTTAAGGTTAGTCATTTTTTTGCATTACTATTGGCTGTTGCGAGAGCAGCTGTTCCACAGCCCCTTCCCTTCCGAATTACCCTCCTCACACTGACAGACAGGCAGGCAGCTGATGGGGAGACTGTGTGCATGAGGAAATCCTGTTGAGCCATGGAAATAATGTTGTGTATCAGAGGGACTGACTGGCTGTCCTAGAGGATGGGCTGAAGGTCCAGCTTAGGCTTCAGGGGGTTGAAACCCAGTCTTTGTGAAGAGCAAGGGGTGGTCTGGGTTAATATGGAAAGCAGGTTGCCTCTTGTTTCCATGGTTTGTGGAGTTTGATCGGAGTTTGCTGGTCCTTCCACTCCATAATCTGATTTAGTGTACAAAATAAGACCTGACAGTCTTTAGCTCCCTAAAATGTATTGCCTTGGATGGAAATTAGATATCGAAATACAGACACTTATTCACATTACTTTTGGGGAATAGTTTTCTCTTGTTTGTGTAATTGAATTGGCAGGTAATCAGTGAGTGGCAGAGGTGTGAATCTAAACATGTTTTTTGTTTGGACCCAAACTTTAACCACTCGCTACCATGGCTAAACTTAACCTTACAGTAACCCCGAACACTAACCAATCGCTAGCATGCTCAATACACACATATAGAATCATTTAACTATGCACAAACTCATGAGATAGTGTTGGTCAAACAACATGTACTTCTACAAGGCTAACACCAAGGAATACTCTTCCTACAGTAGGGCACATATTATTTCAAAACGAATCGCTGCATTTGCTTACATCACTGAAAACCAAAGAAGTGCTCATCAGCCCTGTCCTCGTGTAAAGGACGTCACACTGCTTGCTTAGCGAGTACGTCTTCCTCCTAATTCGACCTCTGCCTTGCTAGCACACGTGACCAACCTCCTGAAGTTTCTTGCCAGACGGTGCCACGTGAAAAGCTAGCAATTCGGTGGCGACACTTCAGGCTGAGGAGTACGTTTCACACATCCCCATTAGCTACATTCACCCCTCAAACTTACTCAACAGCGACCCCAGCGTTGAGCTGAGTGCAACTGTAGAGCCGGGTCACAGCATCACTGTAAAGGACGTCACGCTGCTTGCTAACTACAGGGGTATAAAAAGTACCCACTTGTCATACTTGAGTAAAAGTAAAGATACCTTAATAGAAAATGAGTCACCCAGTAAAATACTACTTGAGTAAAAGTCTACAAGTATTTGGTTTTAAATATACTTAAGTATCAAAAGTAAATGTAATTGCTAAAATATACTTAAGTATCAAAAGTAAAAGTAAATGCTATAAATAATTTCAAATTCCTTATTTGAAGCAAACCAGACAGCACGATTTTCATGTTTTTTAATTTACGAATAGCCAGGGGTACACTCCAACACTCATACATAACTTACAAACGAAGCATTTGTGTTTAGTTAGTCTGCCAGATAAGAGACAGTAGGGATGACCATGTGTTCTCATGATAAGTGCGTGAATTGGACCAATTTCCTGTCCTGTGAAGCATTTAAAATATAACAAGTACTTTTGGATGAAGGGGGACATATATGGAAGTAAAAAGTACATTTTCTTTAGGAATGTAGTGGAGTAAAAGTAAAAGTTTATATAAATAGTAAACTAAGTACAAATACCCCAAAAATGACTTAAGTAGTACTTCAAAGTATTTTTACGTAGTTACTTTACACCACTGCTTAGCAAGTACCACTTCCTCCTGATTCGGCTCACACAGAGGCTCGAACCCAGGACCTCTGTCTTGCTAGCACACTTGACCGCCCTCCTGAAGCGTCTTACCAGTTGGCACCACACAAAAAGCTAGCAATTTGGTGGCAATGCAAGTGGGGACACTTCAGGCTGAGGGATATGTTTCACACATCCCCATGTGCTACACTTGCATGCTCTTATCTTTATGGCTGTCTGTATTGATATTCAGTGCAAACACTTAATGGTATCTTTATCTCTATGATGTCAGCCCTCCTTGAATAACCTGCAGTGGCGTTTTACCACCTGTTACTAATCGCTCTGTGAATCGTCACCGTTCGACTCATGATTCAAACCAACAGTGGGCGCCCACAAAGTCCCTCCAGGAAAGCAGCAACCGGCTGCGGTGCACTGTTTGCAAAAGCCAAGGGACCGGCTTCATGGATTTTTTGCATCATTAACTATTTATGAGTTGCCACTTCATGTTATTTACACTGGACTGATGGTAATGCTATTCAGAGCTGAAACACCAGGCAGGGTCCCACTTGGGGGGTAGTAGGGGGGGGGGGGGGGGGAGCAGCATGTGTGACTCCTTTAAATATTGTACAGAAACACTACCTGCAGACGTGAACATGGAGTAAATGAAAAGACACTGACAGGATGAGCATTGTGGAAAGTAGGTCTGCTACAGGACAAGCACATTTTCCATTCAGTTGGACTGTGGTCATTCAAACCGTCTCAAAATGACCACATCTGGTGCAATTGAGCACATGCACGCACACATGCATACTGTACACAGAGACACATAAAAAGCCGCAAGGAATTTTCAGTTGACCTGGTTTATCTTTTGTTTTGAACCACGAGTTGAATTTGTCACCAGTTTTCCGAATTTGAGTCAAAAGATGAGAAAATGTGTCACGTTCATGAAAAAGTTCAAAATCCCCCCCCCCAGTCATATTGATACATCTGCATTGAATAAGCTCTTCAGTTTGGAGTTTTCCTCTTTTATCTTATTTTTTAGCTCTTGAATTTAAAGGCCAAAGCACAATATGTGCAGTTAACTAGGATTTCCTCAGCATTGAAATGTGTCAAAATCATGTTCGCTACATGGCATGCAAACTGCAAATGGAACACTTGCTCAGTGTCCAATCAGACAAACAGCTGTCACACTTACTCTTACTGAAGCAGATGCTCCAGAAAAATGACTGGACTTGCAAAAATGAATGAATGAATGAATTCAGATTTCATTAATTATATGCCATGCCTGGCATAGTGGAAGAGTCTACCTTTTTACCTCAAATATGGACAAATGAAGAAGTATTCATGCATGTTGGTAAAGATACACCAAGCTGTTTGTGCCCTCTTTGAATCCAAAAGGACTATATTTGGAAGCATTGAAAGGCCTTATATGTATTATGGCACTCTGTGTGTGAACATATTGCCACTGTCAGCCCTTCAATGCGGTGCTCCAATGTAGTGTTGGATTGAAAGACAAAACAAGGTACACCTCTCCCTCCACAGCTCCCAAGAGCTCCACTTGTTTGCCTGTTGCGTGCCAAAGTGCTACCTTTAGGGTCTCTTACAAGAGCTGTTCATTTCATGAGACTGCATTTGTATTCTCTCTTAAAGCTGTCAAGAGCTCAATTCCCTATTTGGGACCGCTAAAGAAATAGTTCTTTAGCGGTTGAGAAGGTGATTGTTTTTGCCTCCAAAGGTGCTGGTGTGACCTCAGGTACTGTATAGTACACGCACCGTCTCACCTGCTGATACATGTGGTCATATACACACACAGCGTATTCTCAACCCTCCTATGTTCGCCTCCACTTGCTCTCACCTGCATCCTCTCGATAGCGTTGAGCTCAGCCACAGTAAGTGCCCATGAGGGTCTTTGTGTTGGCTCATTAAGTTCTGCACTCTTGTCTGTAATGTATGCTCTTTCAACACACAGTTTCATGCTCTTAATATTGTCAGTGTTCAGCCTGCAGAGGAAAACGACAAGAGTATATTCAGGGAAACCCCTGGTGTTATTATTTTATAATGTACAAAGAGTATAATTTGACCAATGTGATTTGGGACGTTGCAGATTCTTTCCACAAAAGCCTGAGTCATTGTACTATGACGGAGGTTCCTTAATCCAGTGGCGCTCAGGATTCCCTTTGAACTCTGCTGATTGTGGGCTAATTTTTATTAAGTAAGTATGCCACTATTGGTGGCAGTCGCTGAAGCTTCAAGGAGTCGTTGTGACAAGCAGCGCCCAAGAGCTTAAATTACCAACTCCCTGTACTACCACGACTATAATTAGCCCCAAATTAACAAGAAATGTTTTCTTTGGTGAAATTATTCAGAACATTTATTTCACTTGTCAGGGGCTTAGATCAAATTGTTGTTTTAATGTACGATTTAGCAATCAACGGCAAAGAACTTCGCTGTGTTTCACTTACAGATGAGTGTATGCATGGGTTTATTCCCCTTTAAGTGTTCCATCTTTTTTGTCTGTAGTCAAATTATTTGATTTGTTAGATCCATTGTGTCATACTGTAGCAGTTACTTCCAGATAATATAGTCATTTGGAAAGGATTGTAAACATCTACAACTACAATATGGATGTAAACCGTGTGAACGTCCAATGATCATCCAAGGCAGGCACAGTATCGGAAGCAACTCTCTTTAAGTATTGCCAATTCCACGGCCTCCTCCGATGTATGTAATAACACTTTGGTTTGCCACAGCAAGTGCCTTCAGATAAGGGTTTCACATATTATACGACACAAAACATACTAGAAAAAATGTACTACTAGTAGCTTGTGCAGAACATTGTCAAATTGCATGACATAGCTGCTCTGGGATAGGCTTATGCAAATATGACATCAAATAGAATGTGGAACCATATATAGTCTTCAACCCCCAAACATTTAACATGCGAGGGGAAAAAAAGGCTACAACTCCCCGTACATAAAATACCCAACAATAAATGTAAGACCAAATGAAACTAATGTATGTTTTATTAGATGCTCAGTGACAGTCTATTGGGATTGTATTATAGCCTATTGATTGAAAATAAAAATGAATCCCATGTCGATTAATTTGTGGCAATCCAACCAATTGATTGCAGATGAATTCATTGAAGATGACATTGTCTTTGGTTGAAGCACAATGGAAGTTTGTCACTTTAGTGGCAGCCGTTCGTAAAAGAGCAGTAACCTGAGGGGACTAAGTAATCTGGTTGTTACACTCTAAATGCAGACCGTTTGTTAATATACAACAAGACGGAAAAATACAGCTCCAATTTTGATTTTGTTAGATTGACATGCAGATAAAGCTGATACAGTATAATACAGTGATGGTATGACAATCTTGATGTTTGTTTTATGGAGATGAATAATTTCAAATCCTTTTATCATTGACACCTCACGGAGCATTTAGGTTATGCTCTTGTTAATCCTATTGAATATTTTTGTGATTTTTTTTTTCTCGTACTTGTCTATATTTGTCTTGGAAATAGGCTACTGAATATTTATCCCTGACGAATTACAATATAGCTTAAATCTCATAATGTGATTAAAATTCTTAAATGTTTTCCGTCTGTAACGTTCTTTAGCCTATTTGGTATTATTGCGTTAGTTGTATTGACAACTATTGTTTTGATTAAGATGATTATGCGATTTGATATTGTATTGATACAACACGATTGTGTGATCATTGTACAGGCCAATTTATATTGTAGATCCAATGTCCCATTCATTTAGTATTTGAGAACACTGAAGTCAGACTGTACATGAGGTCATATCCTCACAGAGAGGTCAATCAACAAGGGCAGTCCTCTTGATAGTACTGCAACACAGTAAACCAAGCTATACAGTACAGTGCTTTTATCAAGATGCTTGAATAAAACACTGTATATAAATGTAGCCTCAAGGTAGGCGCGTTGTGCCTTGAAACCCGGAGCCAACAATATGAAAAATGTGTCACTGTGTCCTTAAAGGGAAACTCCACTCAAAAACTATCTTTTGCTATTTCTTTTCATTAGGTTACTGTTGATATAGTCCCAAAATATTTTGGATATCAGAAGTCAAGTTTTCAAAATATTGGACTTTCAAGAAGAAAAGTATCACTTGGGGGGGGTACATACATATTTTCCTGAATGCACATGCTATATCTTAGACCGTGTCTCCCACTGAACGTGAGAGGGTGAAACTGCAGATGTGCTTTGATGGTGTTGTGTGTTGAGGCAACAGTGAAGCCTCACATTATTGTTAACACTACAAATGAACACAGCACCATGTCCTTTAGTAGGTACGGTACTTTAGAACTGATCTCAGGCTTGATATGTTTGCCAGTATATCAACCTTGGCAACACCTTGGTACTGTAGGGCATTGGGCTCCGCCTGTGCAGGTTTGGGTCACAGGGGGGAGAGAACCGTGCTGGCCTGGTGAGCATTATTACGTTTTCGGTGACATGAATTATGATAGATTATTGGTCAATAATTTAACATGTGTGTTAAATGGACTATATTTACAGGACCACCTGATGTTGCCTGAAAAGTGGTTACACTATAGGGAGTAAATAAATAATACATCTCTTTTAGGCTGTGCTTTAATACCATTAAATATTCAGCTATTTGGATGATTAAATGTACTGCTAAATTACAGCTTCCCTATTGATAGGACTAGGCGGAGAGGTGGTCGGTGTGTGCTGGGATGGGAAACTGGCCAGAAGTGAAGTAATGCACACACGCACGCACTCGCACAAACACACACACGCACTCACACTCTCTCTCTCTCTCGCTCTCTCTCTCTCTCTCTCTCTCTCTCTCTCTCTCTCTCTCTCTCTCTCTCTCTCTCTCTCTCTCTCTCTCTCTCTCTCTCTCTCTCTCTCTCTCTCTCGCTCTCGCTCTCGCTCTCTCATATGCATACGCCCACCCCCAGGTGGCATATGCCAGAATAGACTGGTTACCTGATGATACTGTATGCATCAGTTGGCACATCTAGAATAAATGCAATACTATATTAACCCATGGTGGGCATGTTTAAATTGAGATTATTCACTGAATTGATCGCTTTCAGTCTCACAATACAGGAATTGTTTTATTTTGTATTAATCATATGATAGTAATACATCCCCCTTTTGTAGACCATAACATGCGGTGTGATGATCATACTGTCGAGGGAATGAAAAGGCAATGCTTCAAGACCTGATTCAGCTCCAACTCTACACATATTTTGTCTACCTGAAAGATTTTCTTTGGTATTGATATTGAGCACAACAATGATTACCAACAATATTTTGGCATCCCACCTCTGATTCCAGAATTGGTAACCAAAATGAGAAATGGTGCAATTAGAGGGGTTCACATACATTATTTAGCTCTCATTAGCTTCCTATGACATTGCAGGCTCTGGACCAATGAAAAGTGTTGGCCGGGCTTAGGCAATTAGTACAATTAGCGGTGTCGGATTTGGCGTTGGTTCAGGCCACATGGCCCGGAAGATACCAGCCTGGTGTCACTTGTGTAATTTGTAACTTTGCATGGGAAATAATGGGTTTGAAAAATCACTGCATCACTAGAGATGTGTCAACGTATTATTCTGTGCAACAAGGGTTGTATCTCGGGGTACAGGTTTCCTACAGGTTCCTGGATGCTGAAAGGGTGTTGGAGAGTGGCCATTTTGACTGTGATGATGAGGAATAGGGACAGCGGTCCAACCAAGTGGTAATTAGCAGTCTGGGTTGTGTTTGTTTTCGTTAATGTGTGTTTATGCTGATAAAGTTGGACTTGCCAAAAAGTCCCAGTCCCACGTTGGTGCCCACTCAAGCTGTTCTGCGTTCTCCTTCAGGAATGATGGGAAGTCTTGCTCAGTGCTACTGGTCACACTCGTAGTGTCTGTGTTAATCAGGGATTACTAGACATGTTACAGTAAATACCCCTGTTTTCTTCAATAAATAACAGATTGATCTTTATGTATAGATGTAGGATCTTAATTTGAGCCAGTTTGCTACAGCAGGAAAATAGTCCAGCAGCAAGAGGAAATGTGAATTATTATGTGGATTATAGTTAATGGACATTTTGTGTTGGGATTGATACATTTTTCATTCGTGCAAATCAAGTCTGACATTTTAAAGTGGAAATTACAAACTTTAGAAGCCTTTTTAAAACTAGAATACATTACAAGTTTGCATTTCCTGCACATATTCTCAGAAACAAAAGAGGGATCAAATTAAGATCCTATACATGTTCAGTGATTAAACATGTCTAGCAATCATAACCAGTCGTGAAAAGTCTCATTAGGTTTACCGTTTTTTAATAGTCCACCTTAAGTCATATTACTATGTTATTCCAGACCTTGGACATGAAGTTCACATCCTGCTTCAAATGATTAGGTCCAGATTCAGTATAAACTCATGGCTGAACATTATTTAAGAGCTCTGTTGTCATTATGAGTGGGGAAAAAAGAGCGAACAAGCAAACAAAGTAAACAGGTGTTGTGTACTTTAGAAAAAGCTAAAGCTAACGTGTTCCAGAATTGCGAGGCATAATTATACTGTGCTGGATTATGGAAAACATTTTGCATGTTAATTAAGCCAGGTATGTTCATTGATTTTCTGTTATAATACTTAAATTCTCCATTAATAATTCATATTTCTTCCAGCCCTTCCATTTTTCACACACCTGGGTTGTTGTTGATTTGAATTAAGTGGGTTTAAGATGTTTCCTATAGCAGTGACATTGCAGGGGATGGCTGTTAACTACATTATGTAAAATGACTTTTGACAGTTTTGACACCCACATTATTATTATTATTATTTGTCATTTATAAATGGAACATGACACAAGTGACTTGTTCTTCACATTCACAGATTAGGGGGAAAATGAACAACTCTTCACAATATTAGCTCTAACCCTTCAGAGGGTCATCGGCATCATATGGTTCAGAGAAACTAGAAAGCTCGAGCCAAAAATGTTTTTTTCATTTCATTTCTCAGGTTTTTGAAAAGAGGAGACAAGTTATTTCTTCTCTACCAACCTCACTTCTAGAACTCCAAACTAGTAAATCAAATCAAAGTTATTTGTTACATGATCCGAATACAACAGGTTTAGACCTCACAGTGAAATGCTTACTTACAAGCCCTTAACCAACAATGCAGTTTTAAGAAAAACAAGTGTTAAGAAAGTATTTACTGAAATAAACTGAAGTAAAAAATAAATGCATAAAAAATATTTCTAGGAAGGCGAGTGTAAGAGACAAACATCGAATTAGCCAAAACTATCAGTTCGTGTTTTTTGGCATGCTCTTGAATGCAGGTGAATGAACGATCCCTGCTTGTCCATTTCATCTTCTAACCCTATGTTTAACAAGATAGACTCTCGTCCTCACAGCCTAGGAACCATGTCCTCCTGCTGTCAAGCTAAAGGACTATATCCCTCAAGGAGCCAACCTGTGAAACAATGATGGAACAAACAAGCAAACAAACCAACAACAACGGCCCACAGCCGCAATCAAGTTTGTCCTTGAATTTCCACACCTGTGCGCGTGGAACATGGCAAGGCCGTTTGTGAATTGGAAGAACGCGACATGTTTGTCCAGCGTCAAAACTGCGCGTGTTTATCCCCTCGTTTTTCCCAGCATTGTTTGTCTTCTCTTTGTGGCGCTGAAACACTCAAATTGCATTTCTCAGATGTTTGTTCCCTGGAGGTGTGCGCTTGGCGGCAGGTGTCTGCGGGAAAGAGAAAGAGGGGGGGAGAAAGAGGAACAGAGAGAGCGAGAAAGATCTCCCACTCACTCCCCACAACAGGGTTGAATTTATGCTGAGATGCTTCATACATCTGCCATAGATGCTCCTTAGCAATGTAAATGCATGCTGATGATCTTGCATTTCCAATGTGGCACTCTTACAGGCCTAGAACGTTAATTGTTTAGCAGGAGGAGAGAAACTACTAAAAATACTGTTTTGTAAGTGCAACTTCTAGTGCAATACTAGCATATGTTGCTTCCAGGTACACATTCTTTCTCAGTCTTAATTCAAGATACTTAAGGAAACAGCTATAGATAACACCAGGGACATTTACACCACCAAATGCAGCAGAAACCACCTCCATTATTAACCAGATTCTCAATTCAATTAGCTAACCTTGACCTGAGCTTTATTGTATTCCTAGCAAAGAGCATTACAATACATTGCTGTCAACTCCTATCCTTTGAGCGGTCCCTCTGCAGGCTCTGAATAGCATATAATAGATATTGAACTGTAAATTTGAATTGAAAGCCCGGGTCATTGTGCCTCATTGACTTTAGACCACAAAAGCCAAATGATGTCTTAGTTGAGAGAAATATATCAAAGGATATCAACAATTATGAGTCATAAACACGCCTGGAGACGTGCCTGGCGGGCGTATAGCAGCGGGAATTAGCATGTTGAGCTGATAAATATGCATGTAAAGACGCTCCCAGAGGAATAACATGCGTGTGATTGATAGCTTTGGAATTGAAGGATGTGTAAATTCCTTTTATTCTGGGGTTGTGTTGTTGTACTGCCGAAATACATCTCACTTGTTAAAAGTTTTACCAACTTTATAATCCTTAATGCCACATCTGTTTTCTGTCTTTATAGCGCCTGTAAAACGTCATTAAATTATTACCACCAGCTGGCCTCATTGCACAATAACCTCACTTATCTGTTATTCTCCAGGAATACTTTTGATTTATAGACCCTCTTAGAATAAATGATATTTTATACATATGTATATATAAATAAACAAGGGGAAATATGTTCTCTTAAATAATTCATGAGTTTTACTTTGAATAAGTTACTTGGTAGAAGTTTGAGTTGAGCTTGTATGGAAGATTTGATGCTATATTCACCCTATGTGGATGATGGACTGAGTATGTGTCTAATAGTAATGTAGAAATATTTGCATGTTGCTTTTACATACATTCAAATGGATATACATGTAGATTACAGTATGTCAAAATGAGCATTTTTGTTCTTAAGGAACAAGTATGTATTTTTTTTACTATATTGTAGAAGGTCAAATGCAAAATACCTCTTAAATATGGACTAAACATTATTTCCAGAATATTTTTAAATGCACTTTACTGTGGATTGTATAGTATTAGGATTTAGATTTGGATGTGTTTATTCTACTCATCTAAATCCTTCTTTAAATTAAAAGTGTTATACAGTTCTTAAAATGATATGAGATTTCAAGCTCTCTGTATCATCACAACTCAAATCAAACTCTCCTAAACATTTCCCCTCTGAAGTATTCCAGCACCCCCTAATGTCAATATGACGTTATAGAAATGAAATGAGAAAGCATGTCCAAATAGATAAATAGAATAGATTTCAACACCATTTTACATTAAAACACCCCATTGCTTTATAATCTATAGCCAACATTGTACAAAACAGTTTTTACATAATTGTAGGGAAAGGAATCAGTTCAACTTTGGCAATCTTTGTGATTATGGGGGTGCAGATAAACATGCAGCAAAGCCCTGGAGTAGCAATACAAGTTGTTTGTATAGCTGCTATACAGTCTGTTTATTTCTACCTACACACATTGGAGGTAATGATATATTATTGCTCAAGGTTAAGGGAGCGTCAACCTGCGTGTCCTTTGAGCACGGCCCTCTTGGATTTCTGCTTCATAAGAGCTAAACTACAAGGAGGAAAAGCAACCATGTAAAGATGAATCAGACCTGTCATTTCCTTGAGGTGTTATTTTTGCATTTTGTATTGTTATTTCTATTATCTATATTTGTAACTTTATTACAGTTTTCTTTAAAGTATATGATCTTATAGTGTTGCTTAGTGTGAGGTCATTTTTTTACAATATATCAGACATCAGAATCACATATTCAATTAATAGTGAATCCAGACACCTTGGCACTCTGCTGATTCATTGTATATTTTTCTGTCAACCATGATGTTAGATTTTTTTTTTTTTTTTACTGGTCACTACAACAAAACACATATTTTGGCAGAAAGAATTCTAATTAAAAAGGAGAACACACACACACACACACACACACAGACAGACACACACGGACACACACGGACACACACACACACGGACACACACACACACACACACACACACACACACACACACACACACACACACACACACACACACACACACACACACACACACACACACACACACACACACACACACACACACACACCTATAGCATCAGTCTGTAGCTGGGATTAAAGGAGACCATGGACTTGGCCAGGTTTCCATGTCAGAAGCAGTGTGTTTGTGGGCTTAAAGAGGCTCTTTTTTCACACCCTGCTGTTTCCCCATGATAATTTCACATCCATATTCTTGCGTTTAGGCATTAAACCCTCAGAAGTTAATTCTTTGTGTTTGTAGTGTATGAGACTGCACATTGGGGTTGAGAAACACTCTACTATGGGTTCTCTGTAGTATGGCGCACATAGTGCAAACCAATAATCCCACTAAAAGAGGTTAAAAAACATTACCGCCAATTTGTTCTCCAACCGTCCTCTGATTTGGAATTTTGTTGAATCATTTAGATAATTGATTTGATCCGTTATACATTTGGATGTGCATTGATGATGAAGTAATAGTTATTAAAGTTGTTGCAAAGTCGGTCCATCTACAATCCAATGGGCCTTATAGCCTGTAGATTCACAACCTGATCTCAGAGCATTTCGTATTATTCTGTATACAAATCCGAGACACTCCATTTTGTATGATATGTTACGATTTACAATTTGTATTATATGTTCCGAAATTGCAAAACGTACAATATGGTACAAATTCGCAAAACTATGGTATTTTACGAATTCCTGTCACGGCCGTTAACAGAAGAGGACCAAGGTGCAGCGTGGTGAGCGTATATTTTCTCTTTATTTGGAAAAAAAGACGCCGAACAAAACAATAAACACTACAAAAACAAACTGTGAAGCTAAAGGCTATGTACCCTAAACAAAGTCAACTTCCCACAAAGACAGGTGGAAAAAAGGGCTACCTAAGTATGGTTCTCAATCAGAGACAACGATAGACAGCTGCCTCTGATTGAGAACCACACCTGGCCAAACACAAAGAAATAGAAAACATAGAAATAAAGAAACTAGAATGCCCACCCTAGTCACACCCTGGCCTAACCAAAATAGGGAATAAAAGCCTCTCTATGGCCAGGACGTGACAATTCCAGCTAGGTGGCTAACTGAAGCTAGCTGGGGTTTAGGGTTAAGGTTAGGGTTAGGGTTAAGTTTAGCAGTTAGGTTAAATAGTAGAAATGTAGAAATGTTAAAATAATGTAGGATAATGTTTTGAGAGACCATCCTCTTAGAATGGCAAGTAAAAGGTCATATTGAAAATTAGCTCCCTGGATGCAATTTATATGGCTTCCACAGGGTGTCAGCAGTCTATGTTCAAGGTTTCAGGCTTGTAACTTCAAAAACGAATAAGAAATATCAGTTTCAGTACAGGGACACAGTCTTGGAAATTCGTGTTTGTGCGTGCCATGAAGACAGGACGCACCTGCTAAAATCGTTTTCCTATTGAACATACTTCTTTCCGTAAGAAATATTATAGTTTGATTACATTTTAGGGTATCTGAGGAGTCAATAGAAATGTATTTTGACTTGTTGAAACACAGTTTAGGGGTAGATTTTCGGATTCCTTTCTCTGCATGTTGAACGAGTGGATTACTCAAAACGATGGCGCCAACTAAACTGACTTTTTGGGATATAAAGAATGATTTAATCTAACAAAATGGCACTACATGTTATAGCTGGGACCCTTTGGGTAAGTGAGTATTTAATCGTTATTTGTGAATGTATGAAACCTGTGCCGGTGGAAAAATATTTTGTTGTGGGGCGCTGTCCGCAAACAATCGCATGGCATGTTTTCGCTGTAATAGTTACTGGAAATCGGACAGTGCAGTTATATTAACAAGAAGTTAAGCTTTCAACCGATATAAGACACTTACAGTGGGGCAAAAAAGTATTTAGTCAGCCACCAATTGTGCAAGTTCTCCCACTTAAAAAGATGAGAGAGGCCTGTAATTTTCATCATAGGTACACTTCAACTATGACAGACAAAATGAGAATTTTTTCTCTCCAGAAAATCACATTGTAGGATTTTTAATGAATTTATTTGCAAATTATGGTGGAAAATAAGTATTTGGTCAATAACAAAAGTTTATCTCAATACTTTGTTATATACCCTTTGTTGGCAATGACAGAGGTCAAACGTTTTATGTAAGTCTTCACAAGGTTTTCACACACTGTTGCTGGTATTTTGGCCCATTCCTCCATGCAGATCTCCTCTAGAGCAGTGATGTTTTGGGGCTGTTGCTGGGCAACACGGACTTTCAACTCCCTCCAAAGATTTTCTATGGGGTTGAGATCTGGAGACTGGCTAGGCCACTCCAGGACCTTGAAATGCTTCTTACGAAGCCACTCCTTCGTTGCCCGGGCGGTGTGTTTGGGATCATTGTCATGCTGAAAGACCCAGCCACGTTTCATCTTCAATGCCCTTGCTGATGGTAGGCTTTGTTACTTTGGTCCCAGCTCTCTGCAGGTCATTCACTAGGTCCCCCCGTGTGGTTCTGGGATTTTTGCTCACCGTTCTTGTGATCATTTTGACCCCACGGGGTGAGATCTTGCGTGGAGCCCCAGATCGACGGAGATTATCAGTGGTCTTGTATGTCTTCCATTTCCTAATAATTGCTCCCACAGTTGATTTCTTCAAACCAAGCTGCTTACCTATTGCAGATTCAGTCTTCCCAGCCTGGTGCAGGTCTACAATTTTGTTTCTGGTGTCCTTTGACAGCTCTTTGGTCTTGGCCATAGTGGAGTTTGGAGTGTGACTGTTTGAGGTTGTGGACAGGTGTCTTTTATACTGATAACAAGTTCAAACAGGTGCCATTAATACAGGTAACGAGTGGAGGACAGAGCAGCCTCTTAAAGAAGAAGTTACAGGTCTGTGAGAGCCAGAAATCTTGCTTGTTTGTAGGTGACCTAATACTTATTTTCCACCATAATTTGCAAATAAATTCATACAAAATCCTACAATGTGATTTTCTGGATTTTTTTTCCTCATTTTGTCTGTCATAGTTGAAGTGTACCTATGATGAAAATTACAGGCCTCTCTCATCTTTTTAAGTGGGAGAACTTGCACAATTGATGGCTGACTAAATACTTTTTTGCCCCACTGTACCTAAATGTTTAATATCCATAATTTTGATGATACTTTATTTTATTGCGCGCCCTCCAGTTTCACCGGAAGTTGTCCCGCTAGCGGGACGCCTAGCCCTAAGGGTTAAGTAACCATCTGTCTATGTAACCATACCAAACGTAACATATCATACTAATTGAAGTGTTGCAGATTTACATTTACTATGTTACGTCTAGTCTTTGAGACCAGGCTGGTAGACCGCATAGTGTGAATACCTTCCCTTTAATTTGTTCCAATAAAACAACTATTGTTCATAAAATGTTCTTGTTGGTATAAAATGCATTGGTTCCATAAAGGGTGGGTTCTGTCCCTGTGCGGCCGACACATGACGCGAAACCCTCGTTCACGACCCTACTTGATACTCGCTCTCACTCCTACTATGCCCTGGTAGTTGTCTCCTCTCCACTCACACAGAGGAACAGCCATTCTCTGTGTACGTGTGTTTGTTTTTCCCGAGCGGTAAACACACTCATTTGGTGAGAGTAGCACAGCGTCTGATTTCCCATGGGGCCCCTGAGGCCCGTTAGCACTACCTGTCAGCACACCTGAGCTCCTCTCTTCTGCATTACCCAGCAGTATCGCTGACTCCACCGCCTGTGCTCACACAACCGGCAATACTAACAGGCACAAAGTTGCCTTGAGAGGGTCATAGGGCTCTAAGGGGGCTCTAACTAACTCACCAGGGGGGGTGGTGACCCTGTATGGTGCTGTACAGTTTTTACTGCATGCTGAATTAGGGAGTAAGTTGTTCTTTTAGTGACCAAAAATGTGCAACACGAACTCCGACCTGTGAGAGGCAGCAATACGCAACACAGCATCTAGTCTGCCGGAAAGCCTCACAAAGAAGAATAAGAGTAAGTTATTCTGAGAATATTTCTACAATGTTCAGTAAATATCATTAAGATGTCATTTATGTCCACTACACTGTATGTGAATGTACAGCATGTTGACATTCTGAGGCTAGTCAATGGATGTGTAAAGACATAGGCTATAGAGTATTATGCTGTCACGTGCAGGGTTCATACAGTGTCAAACGGAGTGTTTGATGTTCCCTCTGAGCATTGCCTACTTACTTATCATGACATCTCCTGCCACTGCCAGCATTTCACAACTATGTGTAGCATTGTCATCTATTTTTAGGGGAAAAATGTCACAACATAACCAAGACTTTGATTTGTGAAAGAACATGGTGTTTACTACACCCAACACGTCCTTGTTAACATGAACCAACTCTATAGGCCTAATTTACAAATTTAAGAACCTGAGAAATAGATATTTTCAATGCATCAAATCTCTGAGAGGTGGAATATTTTGAGATAATGTTGTGGTCTAGCATATTTTTTCCTATTCGACTTAACTTGCCCTTTTGATAGTTAGACTGATACCCATTCTTTGCACAAACCACTCTAGAAAAGTATAACAGATTCAGCGTGCAAACATCACCTCTATGGTATTTTACAAGCGGTTGAGGAATAGTTAATTTGGTAGTTCAGATGTTCTTTTACGGTGGTGCAGAACAGGTCAAATGCTGTAGATGATCATAATCAGATCGTGCCATATCTCTGAGCAGATTCAGAACCTTCCCACAATACAGCTGTCATGTCACTCAGGTCTGGTTTATCTCATTAATCCATGTCACCTACACTTATCTTCAACAGTCTAAACAGCACAGCCTTTGTTTATGGCTTCAATAGTTACAATGTCAGGAAGAGGTCACTGTTTGAGGGTTGACTGTACACACAAACAGGACAGGTTGTGAATGGATGAACATGCTACTCTCTAAGGACAGTATCATACATATTAGTACATTCATATTGCAACTGTTTGAAATAAAGGAAACCAAAATGTGAACAGATCTTTGGCCATGAGAATTATGAGTAAAAATGTAGCTTTCCGCTTGGTTTCAACTGTTGTGCAAGACAAGTCCACGGAGTGGCTTCATAGAACATTGCAGCGAGCAGAAAAGAGTACCTCCCCCACAAAGACAGAGACCCAACTTCTCAGTGTAGAAACTAGAGCGTGACTGCAACATTTGAATATAAAATAGCAACAGATTTTGTTTCAGACACCTTGTACTGTGTGCAAACAAAGCCACCAATTCTTCCAGAGAAAGGGAGAGAATTTAAAGCGGCCCTTTGTCGTTGTTCAGAACAGTGTCGTCTTTGTTTCCACTTGTCTCCTTTTCTGGAGAGAATGGGATGAAATATTTTTAAACAGTAATTACCTGGCTGGGATCCGGCAGAGAGAGGGATTAATGGGTGATTGTGGTGCATCAGGTTCTGCACCGTTTGTTAGAAGGTAAGAAGAGCGAAACTGTGTGTACAGCAACAATCAAGGAACTGCCGATTTCTGGTGTAACCGTCTTTTCTTTATCCAAGCCCAAGTCTCACGCCAAGTCCGTCACAAATGAACAAGACCGATTTAGCCCCCGCCTCCCTCCAAATCCATTTGGAAGATGATTCTGTTTTTCCCCATCCTGTTTTTTGTGTGCTATTTTTACCTTCATTGTTTATGCCTGTTTGTCTCACAACTTGTTTCAGAGTACAGAATTACACAAATGTGTAATCATGCCTCTGTGTATTTTTTCAAGATCCTGTTTGGGTATAATTGACAATCGAAAGCCATTTCCAATCACATCAAAAAATCGAATAAAATTGTATTTGTCACATGCACCGAAAACAACAGGTTTACAACCTTACAGTGAAATGCTTACTTACAAGCACTTAACCAACAATGCAGTTTTAAGAAAAATACCTAAAAAAAAGAAAGAAATAATAGTAACAAATAATTGAAGAGCAGCAGTAAAATAACAATAGCGAGGCTATATACAGGGCGTACCGGTACAGCGTCAATGTGCGGAGGCACTGGTTAGTTTATGTAATTGAGGTAATATGTACATGTAGGTAGAGTTATTAAAGTGGCTATGCATAGATAATAACAGAGAGTAGCAGCAACGTAAAAGAGAGGGGGGGGGGGGGACAATGCAAATAGTCTGGGTAGCCATTTAATTAGATGTTCAGGAGTTTGATGGCTTGGGGGTAGAAGTTGTTTAGAAGCTTCTTGGACCTAGACTTGGCGCTCCGGTACCGCTTGCCGTGCGGTAGCAGAGAGAAAAGTCTATGACTAGGGTGGCTGGAATCTTTGACAATTTTTAGGGCCTGGTATAGAGGTCCTGGAGGGCAGGAAGCTTGGCCCCAGTGATGTACTGGGCCGTTCGCACTACCATCTGTAGTGCCTTGCGGTCAGAGGCCGAGCAGTTGCCATACAAGGCAGTGATGCAACCCGTCAGGATGCTCTCGATGGTGCAGCTGTAGAACCTTTTGAGGATCTGAGGACCCATGCCACATCTTTTCAGTCTCCCGAGGGGGAATAGGTTTTGTCGTGCCCTCTTCACGACTGTCTTGGTGTGCTTGGACCATGTTTGTTGGTGATGTGTACGCCAAGGAACTTGAAGCTCTCAACCTGCTCCACTACAGCCCCGTTGATGAGAATGGGGGCGTGCTCGGTCCTCCTTTTCCTGTAGTCAACAATCATCTCCTTTGTCTTGATCACGTTGAGGGAGAGGTTGTTATCCTTGCACCACATGGTCAGGTCTCTGACCTCTCTATAGGCTGTCTTGTCGTTGTTGGTGATCAAGTCTAGCACTGTTGTGTCATCGGCAAACTTAATGATGGTGTTGGAGTTGTGCCTGGTTGTGCAGTCTTGAGTGAACAGGGAGTACAGGAGGGGACTGAGCACGCAGCCCTGAGGGGCCCCCATGTTGATGATCAACGTGGCGAATGTGTTGTTACCACCTGGGGTCAGCTTGTCAGGAAGTCCAGGATCTAGTTGCAGAGAGAGGTGTTTAGTCCCAGGGTCCTTAGCTAAGTGGTGAGCTTTGAGGGCCTATGGTGTTGAACGCTGAGCTATTGTCAATGAATAGCATTCTCACATAGGTTTTCCTTTTGTCCAGGTGTGAAAGGAAGGTGTGGAGTGCAATAGAGATTGCATCATCTGTGGATCTGTTGGGGCGGTATGCAAATTGGAGTGGGTCTAGGGTTTCTGGGATAATGGTGTTGATGTGACCCATGACCAGCCTTTCAAAGCACTTCATAGCTACAAACATGAGTGCTACAGGTCGGTAGTCATTTAGGCAGGTTACCCTAGTGTTCTTGTGCACAGGGACTATGGTGGTCTGCTTGAAACATGTTTATATGACAGACTCAAACAGGGAGAGGTTGAAAATATCAGTGAAGACACTTGCCAGTTGGTCAGCGCATGTTCGGAGTACACGTCCTGGTAAGCCGTCTGGCCCTGCGGCCTTGTGAATGTAGACCTGTTTAAAGGTCTTACTCACATCGGCTGTGGAGAGTGTGATCGCACAGTCGTCTGGAACAGCTGATGCTCTCATGCATGTTTCAGTGTTACTTGCCTCAAAGGTCGTCTGGTAGGCTCGTGTCACTGGGAAGCTCTCGGCTTTGCTTCACTTTGTAGTCTGTAATAGTTTGCAAGCCCTGTCACATCCGACGAGCGTCAGAGCCGGTGTGGTACGATTTGAACTTAGTCCTATATTGATGCTTTGCCTGTTTGATGGTTCGTCGGAGGGCATAGCGGGATTTCTTATACAGTGGCAAGAAAAAGTATGTGAACCCTTTGGAATTACCTGGATTTCTGCATAAATTGCTCATCAAATTCGATCGGATCTTCATCACAACAATAGACGAAGATACTGTGCTTACAATAATTGGTGTGTTATTAGTTTATTTTTCTTGTCATATTGAATACATAATTTAAACATTCACAGTGTAGGTTGGAAAAAGTATGTGAACTCCTAGGCTAATGACTTCTCCAAAAGCTAATTGGAGTCAGGAGTCAGCTAACCTGGAGTCCAATCAATGAGACAAGATTGGAGATGTTGGTTAGAGCTGCCTTGCCCTATAAAAAAACACTAACAACATTTGAGTTTGCTATTCACAAGAAGCATTGCCAGATGTGAACCATGCCTCGAACAAAAGAGATCTCAGAAGACCGAATTGTTAACTTGCATAAAGCTGGAAAGAGTTACAAAAGTATCTCTAAATGTTCATCAGTTCACGGTAAGACAAACAGTCTATAAATGGAGAAAGTTCAGCACTTTTGCTACTCTCCCTAGGAGTGGTCGTCCTGCAAAAAGGACTGCAAGAGCACAGCGCAGAATGCTCAATGAGGTTAAGAAGAATCCTAGAGTGTCAGCTAAAGTCTTACAGAAATATCTGGAACATGCTAACATCTCTGGTGACGAGTCTACGATATGTAAAACACTAAACAAGAATGGTGTTCATGGGAGGACATTATGGAAGAATCCACTGCTGTCCAAAAAAAACATCGCTGGATGTCTGAAGTTTGCAAAAGTGCACATGGATGTTCCACAGCGCTACTGGCAAAATATTGTGGACAGATGAAACTACAGTTGAGTTGTTTGGAAGGAACACACAACACTATGTGTGGAGAAAAAAAGGCACAGCACACCAACAATAAAACCTCATCCCAACTGTAAAGTATGGTGGAGGGAGCATCATGGTTTTGGGCTGCTTTGCTGTCTCAGGGCCTGGACAACATGCTATCATCGATGGAAAAATGAATTCCCAAGTTTTTCAAGACATTTTGCAGGAGAATGTTAGGCTATCTGTCCGCCAATTGAAGCTCAACAGAAGTTGAGTGATGCAACAGGACAACGACCCAAAACACAGAAGTAAATCAACAACAAAATGGCTTCAACAGAAAAAAATACGCCTTCTGGAGTGGCCCAGTCAGAGTCCTGACCTCAACCCAATTGAGATGCTGTTGCATGACCTCAAGAGAGCAGCTCACACCAGACATCACAAGAATATTGCTGTAATGAAACAGTTTTGTAAAGAGGAATGGTCCAAAATACCTCCTGACCATTGTGAAGGTCTGATCAGCAACTACAGAAAACATTTGGTTGAGGTTATTGCTGTCAAAGGAGGGTCTACCAAATGCTCACATACTTTTTCCACCCTGCACTTTCAATGTTACACGGTGTGTTCAATAAAGACATGAACATCTATAATTGTTTGTTTGTTATTAGTTTAAGCAGACTGTGTTTGTCTATTTTTGTGACCTAGATGAAGATCAGATCAAATTTTATGATCAATTTATGCAGAAATCCAGGTATTTCCAAAGGGTTCACATATTTTTCTTGCCACTGTAAGCTTCCGGGTTAGAGTCCCGCTCCTTGAAAGCGGCAGCTCTACCCTTTAGCTCAATGTGGATGTTGCCTGTAATCCATGGCTTCTGGTTGGGGTATGAACGTACAATCACTTTGGGGATGACGTCATCGATGCACTTATTGATGAAGCCAGTGACTGATGTGGTGAACTCCTCAATGCCATCGGAAGAATCCCGAAACATATTCCAGTCTGTGCTAGCAAAACAGTCCTGTAGCTTAGCACCTGCTTCGTCTGACCACTTTTTTTATTGACCGAGTCACCGGTGCTTCCTGCTTTAACTTTGCTTGAATCAGTTTGATATAATTATGGTCAGATTTGCCAAATGGAGGGCGAGTGAGAGCTTTGTACGCGTCTCTGTGTGTGGAGTGAAGGTGGTCTAGAGTTTTTTTCCCCTCTGTTTGCACATTTAATATGCTGGTAGAAATGAGGTAAAACTAATATAATTTTCCATGCATTAAAGTCCTTGGCCACTAGGAGCGCCACCTCTGGATGAACGTTTTCCTGTTTGCTTATGGCCGTATACAGCTCATTGAGTGCAGTCTCAGTGCCATCATCGGTTTGTGGTGGTAAATAGACAGCTGCGAAGAATATAGATGAAAACTCTCTAGGTAGGTAGTGTGGTCTACAGCTTATCATGAGATACTCTACCTCAGGCGAGCAAAACATTGAGACTTCCTTAGATATCGTGCACCAGCTGTTGTTTACAAATATACATAGACCGCCACCCCTTCTATCCTGCCAATACAGTGTATAACCCGCCAGCTGTATATTATTCATGTCGTAGTTCAGCCATGACTCAGTGAAACATAAGATATTACAGTTTTTAATGTCCCGTTGGTAGGATATACGTGCTTTTAGTTCGTCCACCTTATTATACAGCACTTGTACGTTGGCCAATAGTACCGATGGCAAAGGCAGATTAGCCACTCGTCACCGGATCCTCACAAGGCACCCCGATCTCCTTCCGCGAAACCTCAGTCTCTTTCTCCTGACTGACGGGGATGAGGGCCTCCTGTCTGGAGTAAATCCCTCTCGTCCGACTCATTAAAGAAAAATACTTGGTCCAATTCAAGGTGAGTAATCACTGTTCTGATGTCCAGAAGCTCTTTTTGGTCATAAGAGACGGTAGCAGCAACATTATGTACAAAATTATGTACAAACAATGCAAAAAACTAACAAAATAGCACGGTTGGTTAAGAGCCCATAAAACGGCAGCCATCCCCTCCGGCACCATCTTGAATAGACAAATACTTTTTCCTTCAGTGTTTGGTGGGCCAAGCTTAAAGGACACAATTTTTAACACGTGAGTTGTTATTATGAAGTATTCAGTGGTGTCCTACACAGTTTTAGTGTAATTCTATGATTTCATATCTATTGACTGTTTAGTGATGAGCAACAGTCATTTTCAGCGATCTACTGTATATAACCTCGCTCTAGTTTTCGGATCATATTGGAACTCCCTGCTATGTTGCTCTGGTTGTCTTTGTCTAATAACATTTGTCAATATTTTAGATATTCAAAAACCTATGGGATGATATTTATAGTCAGCTTCCTCTAATATTTTGTAGCTCCAACAGCCATTGTGCTCTTTCTAAGTAGCCTATATTTTCATATTGAATTACTTGTAAACATAATACCTTTTCTTATTTACAATAGGCCATAGGTCATGTGAGGTGAAATGTGTATATTTGGGGAGCAAGCACTCAGTCTGTTTGACCTGACGAAGTGCCGTTTCTGATCGTATTGTAGTCAATAAAGTGGTGAATTGGGAGCATAAACAGTGTGCGGGCCTTCCTATTTTTTTTACAATAGGCCTCCATTGTTGTTGGATGGTTACTTGGAATATTTATGAGGCTATATTTGTCTGTTATCGTAAAAAAAATAAAAAATCAGATGCAGCAGGTTTAGCTGCTTAGCTAGCTAGCATTGCTAACGTTAGCGCCAAAGATACAGGCTAAGAGACTAGGATTCTGTAATGATTTGCCTGTAAATGTCATAATAAAGGTTATGTTCTTCTAACAGGGCTACATGTTGTTTGGACTGTTGTGAAATGCACTGATAATTTATGACATAATAAGCAATATATTTAGAGTAAGCTTCATCTGAGCTTGATAGCCAGCTAGTAAGCTGACTGCAGGCTAACTATGCAGAGTATTGCATCACGGGAGACGAAATGCACCCTGGGAATCGTGGTATGCTATAGACGAGATGCAGACGCTTCAAAATGACAAAAGCTAGGAATCGTGCAGTATGACTAACAAAAACGATAAAACATCAAAATGTGTATCAAATCTTACAATAATGCAGTGCATTCGAAAAGTATTCAGACCCCTTGACTTTTTCCACGTTTTGTTACGTTACAGTCTTATTCTAAAATTGATTATTTCGTTTTTTTCCCTCATCAATCTACACACAATACCCCACAATGAAAAAGCAAAAACAGGGTTATAAAATGTTTGCAATGTATTAAAAATGAAAAACATATCACATTTACATAAGTGTTCAGACCCTTTACTCAGTATTTTGTTGAAGCACCTTTGGCAGCGATTACAGCCTCGATTCTTCTTGGGTATGATGCTACAATCTTGGCACACCTGTATTTGTGGAGTTTCTCACATTCTTTTCTGCAAATCCTCTCAAGCTCTGTCAGGTTGGATGGGCAGCGTCGCTGCATAGCTATTTTCAGGTCTCTCTAGAGCTGTTCATTCGGGTTCAAGTCTGAGCTCTGGCTTGGACATTCAGACACTTGTTCCAAAGACACTCCTGCGTTATCTTGGCTGTGTGCTTAGGTTCGCTGTCCTGTTGGAAGGTGAACCTTCACCCCAATCTGATGTCCTGAGCCGGTTTTCATCAAAGATCTCTCTGTACTTTGCTCTGTTCATCTTTCCCTCCATCCTGACTAGTCTCCCAGTCCCTGCCACTGAAAAACTTTTACTGAGGAGTAGCTTCCATCTGGCCACTCTACCATAAAGGCCTGATTGGTGGAGTGCTGCAGAGATGGTTGTCTGCTGGAAGCTTCTCCCATCTCCACAGAGGAACTCTGGAGCTCTGTCAGAGTGACCATTCGGTTCTTGGTCACCTCCCTTCTCCAATGATTGCTCAGTTTGGCCAGGCGGCTAGCTCTAGGAAGAGTGTTGGTGGTTCCAAACTTCTTCCATTTAAGAATGATGGTGGCCACTGTGTTCTTGAGATCCTTCAATGCTGCAGAAATGTTTTGGTACCCTTCCCCAGATCTGTGCCTCGACACAATCCTGTCTCGGAGTTCTACCAACAATTCCTTCGACCTCATGGCTTGGTTTTTGCTCTGACCTTATATAGACAGGTGTGCCTTTCCAAATCATATCCAATCAATTGAATTTACCACAGGTGGACTCCAATCAAGTTATAGAAACATCTCATGTATGATCAATGGAAACAGGATGCACCTGAGCTCAATTTTGAGTCTCATAGCAGAGGATCTATAATACTTACAGTATGTAAATAAGGTATTTCTGTTTTTTATTTTTATTAGATGTGCAAATAAAAAAAATAAAAACGGTTTTCGCTTTGTCATTATGGGGTATTGTGTGTAGGCTGATGAGAATAAAATAAAAATAAATATTTTTTAGAATAAGGCTATAATGTAACAAAATGTTGAAAAAGTCAATGGGTCTGAATACTTTCCAAATGAACTGTATACTGTAATGAAACAGGTAGGGAGCGTGGCTCGAACCCTCAACCTTTTGGCCTGAAGCCCAGCGCACCATCGACTGTGCCACAAAAGCATGCTCGAGTGGCAGAGTTGACATCTGCACTTATAAACCAGGGTCGCTACACAACTACCTCCTTTCAAAGAGCGCATCCTCAAAGAACACTGCTAATCCACATGCTCGCTAAGACCTGTTTTTCGAAATGTCTCAGCTCTGTACTGTAAGGCATTTAGAAGTACAGGGAATGAAAAGTCATGCTGATGCCAGAAGAAGAGGTGCTCTCACAGATGGTGTGTGATTCAGACAGTGAGTACTGTTACATGCACACAATACGATTTGTGAATAGTCAGATTAATATAAATTTGATTTAAACATTTACATGCTTTGCAAGAGGAACGATTTCCCTAGTAATCCTATTTACATGAACACATCTGAAATCAGGCTACCTGATGGGACTTTGATAAATGCAGAAAATCGGCAGTCAAAATCATTTCTACCACAGCGACCATGTCATTTTTGTGAAGCATATTTAAGGTCATATTAACTTCCAGCTTATCTTTCAACACTCATTTTCTTTACTTATCCGTAATGTGTACAGTATTTATTGTCTGTTTGTTGACTGTGACAGTCAACCAGATCATGATTATGAACCAATGGACGCTTCCTCAAAATTCTACATCCAGAAATGTTTTTTCTACTCTGTCATTTGGGAAATTTTCTCCCTGTAAGTGTTGTCTCTGTAAGTTGTTGTTAAAGTAACTACCTGTTTGAAAATGAGGGCCATAGAATTCATTTTCTTCTGCGTGACTTTCATCACTTCTGTTCAACTAGCTGCAGTTTTGTGAAATTGTTCCTCAAAATGAGCATACTTCAATGTTCAGGTGAACTTTCTCTTCATGTGCAGCATCCTACAAGCTAATGAATCAAAACGGATAATCACTTTATAGTGGGAAATGTCACAGTTTGAAACATCAGTGGTTGTCTTGGCAGAGCTTCAATAGACAAAACAAAGCATGGAGACAGAGAAAATCAAAGCACATATGTTTGGACAGTTTTGACTGTTATGGAATTGTTTTGTCTAGTCTTTGAACAGAGACAGGGAAAATGTCAAGGTTGTTTTACGCTTTGTGAATTTGGTTTAATTGCTAATCTTTTCAGTGAAGCTGTTCTATGTAAGTTAATGACCTTAGTTTGTATTGCAAGTTGAGTAACAAGGAAATGAGTGACACTTAGCATTACTGGCCTAATACCGGAATTAGTCATGTGGAATGAAGACGTTAAATAGCCCTAAACTGATTGTTACTGTTAGTCTGCAAGACAAGGATAGTCTTAAGACAGGACAAAGGATTCACTACAATATCAGATACCTTTTACTTTTTGGCATATTTTAACATTTCACTACATTTTCTATTTACCCTAGCTTCCTTTTTAAAGGCTTGAAAGAAAGTTTCACTCTGCTTTCTGCCAATAAAGGTCTGTTTTTTTTAAAATTAATTACAGAAGCAACATAAATAAACTTGATTTATAGTAGGCCATATAAAGCAGTGCATCCCATAACCCGCCACTGCAATCTACACTCTAATTACAACTCCAATCATAAAAGATCAGAAGAAAATGTAATATAAACAAAACTTCACATAAAGTAAGCAATATTGTAATGATGAACAAAGATGGAACGATGCCTTTAAAGTTGTTTTTAAATTTACCGGTAGATATCACAGATTATTATAGAAAATTGTCAGAAGTTTTGATGTAACTAATTATGATGGAAATTCAAATTTGGGAAAATACACGGGATATTGTTTAATTTCTCTGGTGCCACTTTCTTTAACCAGTGTACATGTCAACACGTGAAAAAATTAGATGAGTAAGATTAAGACAATTAGAAATATATACTGAACAAAAATATAAATGCAACACGCAACAATTCCAAAGATCTTACTGAGTTACAGTTCATATAAGGAGAGTTCATATAAGGAGTTCATATAAATAAATAAATTAGGTCCTAATCTATGGAATTTACATGACTGGGCAGGGGTGCAGCAATGGGTGGGCCTATGAGGGCATATGCCTACCCACTTGGGAGCCAGGACCATCACCCCTGGCGACAGCTCTAGTGGACATTCCTGCAGTCAGCATGTCAATTATATACTCCCTCAAAACTTGAGACATCTGTAGTATTGTATTGTGTGACAATATGGCACATTTTAGAGTGGCCTTTTATTGTCCCCCCGCAAAAGGTGCACTTGGGTAATGATCATGCTGTTTAATGAGCGTCTTGATATGCCACACCTGTCAGGTGGATGGATTATCTTGGCAAAGAAGAAATGCTCACTAACGCCTTTTGTGCGTATGGAACATTTCGGCGATGTTTTATTTCAGCTCATGAAACATGGGACCAACATGTGACAGTGCAATTTTTTGTGTGTGAAAGGGGTAGTCATTATTTTACATGTTCACTGATAAGATGGTAATGCAGGCTGGAGTCATCATTTGTTTAACCCTTGAAATGAAGTGAAGTCGACATGAATGTAATCTTTGGCAGATGCAGGATACAGATCGAATACAACAATCCCACTGCTTTTCACTGCCAGTGGAACCAATTATTTCCAAATAAAGAAGTCACATTAGAGGGATAATCAGACACAACGTTACATGGGAATTCAACATGGATATCTGCCATTAGGATCGCAAATAAACAACAACAACCAGCAGACAAATGAAGGAGAACAAATGCAGATAGAGGAAGTGTTAATCTTCTGTGTTGTGTCTAATCCTGTTTAGAGGTGTAAATACCTACCTTATCCACCACCTTACAAAGTGCCATTCAGTCACTCTCTGGTACAAACTCAAGCAAAACAAGATGGCTTCCTCCACCTCCCCATTAACTAATGACATGTCAAAATAGGTTGTACAAGTCTATACCTTGCCATGTAGATGAAATGCAATTAAATTAGCAACTATACAAACACATATAAACATGTCAATGATGCATTGTAGTAATTCATTTTTAAACAGTTATTTACTGGTTGGTTATCTACTTAGTTAAAAAAATATTTTTAAAGCATAGCTGTCTTCATATCCACAAGCATTTTTTGATCAAGTTGAACAGAATTCTTCCCCTCTATCCGTCCTCAATTATAGGAGAATTATTAACATCTGTTATATGGACATCAGGATAAGTCACACACACTTAATGGCCTCTCGAGTTGTCATTTACGTGGAAAATGTACAATTAACAATTAACCAGATGAGGTTGACGCTTCAGAGGTGGGCGTGGGAGCCATTCTGTCTCAGCGCTTCCAGTCTGACGATAAGGTCCATCCTTGCGCTTACTTTTCTCATCGCCTGTCGCCATCGGAACGCAACTATGATGTGGGTAACCGCGAACTGCTCGCCATCCGCTTAGCCATAGGCGAATGGCGACAGTGGTTGGAGGGGGCGACCGTTCCTTTTGTCGTTTGGACTGACCATAAGAACCTTGAGTACATCCGTTCTGCCAAACGACTTAATGCACGTCAGGCTCGTTGGGCGTTGTTTTTCGCTCGTTTCGAGTTCGTGATTTCCTATCGTCCGGGAAATAAGAACACCAAGCCTGATGCCTTATCCCGTCTCTTTAGTTCTTCTGTGGCTTCTACCGACCCCGAGGGGATTCTCCCTGAAGGGCGTGTTGTCGGGTTGACTGTCTGGGGAATTGAGAGACAGGTAAAGCAAGCACTCACTCACACTGCGTCGCCGCGCGCTTGTCCTAGTAACCTTCTGTTCGTTCCTGTCTCTACTCGTCTGGCTGTTCTTCAGTGGGCTCACTCTGCCAAGTTAGCTGGCCATCCCGGCGTTCGGGGTACGCTTGCTTCTATTCGCCAGCGGTTTTGGTGGCCTACTCAGGAGCGGGACACGCGCCGTTTCGTGGCTGCTTGTTCGGACTGCGCGCAGACTAAGTCAGGTAACTCTCCTCCTGCCGGTCGTCTCAGACCGCTTCCCATTCCTTCTCGACCATGGTCTCACATCGCCTTAGACTTTATTACCGGTCTGCCTTCGTCAGCGGGGAAGACTGTGATTCTTACGGTTATCGATAGGTTCTCTAAGGCGGCACATTTCATTCCCCTCGCTAAGCTTCCTTCCGCTAAGGAGACGGCACAAATCATCATTGAGAATGTGTTCAGAATTCATGGCCTCCCGTTAGACGCCGTTTCAGACAGAGGTCCGCAATTCACGTCACAGTTTTGGAGGGAGTTCTGTCGTTTGATTGGTGCTTCCGTCAGTCTCTCTTCCGGGTTTCATCCCCAGTCTAACGGTCAAGCAGAAAGGGCCAATCAGTCGATTGGTCGCATATTACGCAGCCTTTCGTTTCGAAACCCTGCGTCTTGGGCAGAACAGCTCCCCTGGGCTGAGTACGCTCACAACTCGCTTCCTTCGTCTGCTACCGGGCTATCTCCGTTTCAGAGTAGTCTTGGGTACCAGCCTCCTCTGTTCTCGTCCCAGCTCGCCGAGTCCAGCGTTCCCTCCGCTCAGGCTTTTGTCCAACGTTGTGAGCGCACCTGGAGGAGGGTCAGGTCTGCACTTTGCCGTTACAGGGCGCAGACTGTGAGAGCCGCCAATAAACGTAGGATTAGGAGTCCTAGGTATTGTCGCGGTCAGAGAGTGTGGCTTTCCACTCGTAACCTTCCCCTTACGACAGCTTCTCGCAAGTTGACTCCGCGGTTCATTGGTCCGTTCCGTGTCTCTCAGGTCGTCAATCCTGTCGCTGTGCGACTGCTTCTTCCGCGACATCTTCGTCGCGTCCACCCTGTCTTCCATGTCTCTTGTGTCAAGCCTTTTCTTCGCGCCCCCGTTCGTCTTCCCTCCCCCCCCCCCCGTCCTTGTCGAGGGCGCTCCTATTTACAAGGTACGAAAGATCATGGACATGCGTTCTCGGGGACGTGGTCACCAGTACTTAGTGGATTGGGAGGGTTACGGTCCTGAGGAGAGGAGTTGGGTTCCATCTCGGGACGTGCTGGACCGTTCGTTGATTGATGATTTCCTTCGTTGCCGCCAGGGTTCCTCCTCGAGTGCGCCAGGAGGCGCTCGGTGAGTGGGGGGGTACTGTCATGTTTTGTCTTTGATCTTCATGTCTTGTCCCTGTGCTTCCCTCTGCTGGTCTTATTAGGTTCTTTCCCTCTTTCTCTCTCTCTCTCTCCTCCTCCCTCTCTCCCTCTCCCGCTCTCTCTCTCTATCGTTCCGTTCCTGCTCCCAGCTGTTTCTCATTCTCCTAACGACCTCATTTACTCTTTCACACCTGTCCCCTATTTTGCCCTCTGATTAGAGTCCCTATTTCTCCCTCTGTTTTCCGCTTCTGCCTGGTCGGATTCTTGTTTGATGTTTGCTGTTCCTGTGTCCTTGTTCCGCCCTGTCGTGTTTTTGCCTTCTTCAGATGCTGCGTGTGAGCAGGTGTCTGTCAGCTACGGCCTGTGCCTTCCTGAAGCGACCTGCAGTCTGTGGTCGCGTCTCCTGTCGTTCCTCTCTACTGACGAGAGGATTTCAGTTTCCTGTTTTGGATTTACCTTTGATATATCCAGGAGAATCATTGTTTGTTTGATACTGGAATAAAGACTCTGTTACTATTACGTCGCTGTTGGGTCCTCATTCATCAGCATAACAATAGGATGTATACCTAAGGCACAGTGATGCCGAAACGTTGGTAAATACTCAATAAATCACTGTGAGTTTATATATGGAGTGTGCGACTCTCTTTATTCTGATACTCCGAATTTCATTCAACATCCATTTATTTTTATGTTTACTACAACAAAGTTCAGCGTATTGCCAGTCTTTCACTACTAAAATGATGAGGCATATCTGCATAGCTAAACAAAAGGTCATGAAAGAAGGCAGGTGCACACTGAGGACAGTAAGGAAATGGAGATACCTAGTCAGTTGTACAACTGAATGCGTCTGCATTTAACCCAACCCCTCTGAATCAGAGAGCACCTCTCTGGGGGGGCTGCCTTAATTGACATCCACAACATCAGCACCCAGGGAACAGTGGGTTAACTGCCTTGCTCAGCGGCAGAATGACAGATTTTTACCTTGTCAGCTCAGGGATTTGATACAGCAACCTTTCGGTTACTGGCCCAACGATCTAACCACTAGGCTACCTGCACCATGAAACAGCCTCAAGAGACCCTCTCAATCTGAAGAGAAAACATGAATGTGTGGCGTTCAGTACATCCTGGAGTGAATGACACTGGAAATATTGTTTGTTGACTATACAAATACTGAACTGGACATCACAAATGATGAGCTGCACGCACGCACGCACACTCACACACACATACACACACACACACAATAATGCACAAACCCTTGCTGACATCATATCGTCATGCCTTCCAGCACTCCGCAGGTAGCTGTCTCAGACATCCTTCCAATACAGAGCCATAGATCATTTCTAAGATTCAAAAGGTACTGTTGACCGACCGCCTTCTTGGCTGAGAAATACTCACAGGGTGTGTGTGGGGTTTTATCGACAAAGCCACCATCTGGTGTCAATGCCTTAGTCATTCACCATGACCAATTGTGTTATTAGATTATTGAATAATTAGTGGGTTGATCATGACTACACAAAGCATGCATTTCCACTGTCTTAGCTGTTTTGACAGAGGTCAAAGCCAGTGGGAATATTCACGTGACAAGCATAAAAATAGATTAGATAGAAGGTTAACAATCATTCATACACGTCTGATTGTTTGTCAACCACATTGATAAGTTGGATTGAACCAGGCTTTCTAGACCATGTTTGATTGCTATATCACATAGTATCAATACACTAATGTAGCTTTCAGACAGAACATTCTCTTTACTGGACTGAAGGACGGCTCTAAATGAGTTGTTAGCTACAGTATGACTCACATACTGTTCTGGGCAGTGAAGGATATTTTATTAATGAACTCTGCACTTTGTTTCAGGTTAAATTCAGCCTGAAACGGTAAGGAACTATCGTTAAAACCATCCACTGCCACACCATCAAGGTAGAATGAACTAAATGGTATTTTATGTGGAAAACGTCTGTCAAGTGGATGTCAGCATACATTTAGCCAAAATCCATTCATGAGTAGTTTGTCGGTTGTGAGTAGATTTGACAGTTTGTGGTTTACACCAGTGAGATATTGGTAGACAATTGCACCCTCCCAACTTCTCAAGAATGTCACCTCTTTTGAGGGCTTGAGCTTCAAAGACCCCCCTCATATTGCACAAAGACCCCCTTCATATTGCACAAAGACCCCCCTCATATTGCACAAAGACCCCCTTCATATTGCACAAAGACCCCCCTCATATTGCACAAAGACCCCCCTCATATTGCACTTTAACTGTTAGTGCAAAAAGTATGCATTTTGACAGGAAGTAAATGGACGTTTTAGATTTGTACGTCGGCCACGTCTGCAAAAACAAAGGCAGGTACAGGTGACATCCAGAGTGAAACTGAATCGCATTACAGAATACTGTCCCTGGTTTAGGTGGACATTTCTGTTGGATTCCATTTATCTTTAAAACATTCTTTTGTATTAGCAGCAAAATGGTCATCTCCTGATCCTGTCGACTCCAGATGATGGTGTGGAAGCTGAAGAATAAGTATTACATATAAGAACTAATGAAACAACTCAATAAGTTCACAATGGCATGTGGAGGAATTCATTTGACGGGCGTTACGAGTTATTTTGGTAAACGCGTTTGTCCTTTAGGTTGTGTAGGGGCTGTGTTATATTCCTGTCATGGGGCCTTATGCTCCACAGGGAGTAAGAAAGAGGAGAAGAAGTGACTGAGTAACATTCCTGTCATGTACGCCTCTTTTTCATTCCACCACTTTATTTTGAATACTGAGTTGAATTGCTGCGTCTATGGACTGTTATCTTGTCATCTGTGTGCGTCCCTAAGATGTATTTGACAGCTTCTCTGACTCCAAGGCTGAGGGTTTTATTGTAGTTTGAGCCTCTCATTGCAATGATTTATGTGGATGGCACAGATGTTGTTCAGATCCTGCTTTTTCATTCAATTACTGAATCCATCTTGCTGTTTTAATGATCCTATGAAAAGCCCATATCCCTCCTCTTCGACTCCTCTCTTCAGCCCGTATTAAGGCCCCTGATGGCATAGCAATGTTGTTATCAGGTGCTTCTATGTTGCTCAGAAGTGAGTCGACTAAGGTTGGAGGATTTGGAATAAAACTATTAAAGGTGCAATATGCAGAAATCAATCCGCCATTTCCTGGTTGCTAAAATTCTAATAGTTCACCTAATTTTCATAACAAGCAAAGTATAGTGTAGAGAATCATTGTACCATCCAAACCGCTGTGAAATATATTTTCAATAACCAAAAATAGTGTATTTTTAGCTGTTTGAAGCTGGTGTACAACACCGAAAGTAACAGACACAAAAAGGAAACGTAAGAATGGAATACATCGAAATATTTCACATACAGTAGAACAGATCTACTGCTTCTTAAACTTGCTTTCAATGAGAATGAAACAGATATATAAGTCACATTTCTACAGTATGCAAACACCCAAAAGGTTACATATTGCAGCTTTAAAAAAATTATACCTGTCTTACACGGGTTAATGACAATAATGTCATTTTTATCTGTTATAAATGATATTAATGGTAAATCAGTGCAGTTGCTTTGTTGCAGGATTTGTTCGACCATATGTAACATGAATAGACCTCTATAGGCCTACTCTTTTTCTTGCTTTAAGTGTAAATTATATGATTTTTGGTATTAATTTTGAAGGTTAAAAACATGGTTTTGAAGGCTAAAGACAAGTTATATCTCTCCTCACTTGTGTAAAACATTTCTAGCATTTTTGAAACAGCATTTGGACTCTCTTGTCTGTCAACAGGTTTATGAGTGTTTGTTGGCATAACAAAATGCACTGCCTCCCTCAGTTCTCCAAGCAGTGCAATACTCTCCTGTGAAGATGTCTCCTCCTGGTCCTTGGGGTATCAGATTCCAAGCATAAACTAGCTACCTGCTTCCTTTTCTCTGGGTGTTTTTGTTTTTCTCTCTTAAGTGGCGGAGCTCTCCACGGTTCCAGGAGACCTCATGCATTTTTATTGCCATCTGGAAAATTCCAACAGGTCTTAACAAGAGGACTCGCTGTAAAAACTGCTTACCGTAAAGCAGTCATTTGACTGGCCGAGACCCTGTATGAGAGAGAGAGAATAAAAAGCATAGGTTAAAATCACTTGAATCTCCTAATAATCTCACAGAGAGAGAAACGGTGTGTGTTTGAATGTCACACCACAGCAGATAATCCACTAAGTACCCCTCTTCCTCCTTCCCTCTTCCTCCCCAAGAGCACCAGAGTTTGATGAGTCGTCCCAGACGCTAGTTGACATTTTGTCCCCACTCTGAACTGGATGCTGCATGAAAAATGCAGTCAAGCAAGGAGCCAGGAGGAATACCCAGTCCCCCAGTGTGTGTCTCTCTGTGGGGAGTGCAAGGTGAGCAGAACTTGAGCTTGTCATGGCTCCACGCTCCTGACAAACATAAGTAGATGCTAATGGCAAAATCGTGACAGAGCAGAGTCCCACCACCATATGGCTAATTGCCACAACAATATCTTCTGTGTTATTAATCACGTTTTCATAGCGTGCCATGATAATTGGAATAATTAGAGAGGGAGAAGGCACTGGGATGCCTCTGCGACAATGTCCCCTGCTTGCCAAAAACAGACCTGCAAAACACAGTATGTCATTTTTCCCCTTACCCTTAACCTTGTCTTCCCTTGGCCCTTCTTATTCCCCTTCCCCTTCATCATATTATTGTCTTTCCCTCCTCTATTCCACCTACCTCTATCCTTCCTTCATTCCTACTCTCTTTCCATCTCCTCCCTTCCTCCACTTCCTCCTCTTTTATCTCACTAATCGCTCTCTAGTTCCCCATATCCCCGTGTTGTTTACAGTTTTGCTGTGAGGAATGGAGGGAGTAATTAATGAATACAGTTCCTTGCCTGTTACGAGGACCTTGGTTGCTAACTTGCTGCTAGCTGTGGGCTGTGGTGTGGGCATCTCCAGTAGCTGAATGAGGCCACATGTCCCACATATAGACAATGGAGGAGATACTTTTAACCCTTTCTGGTCCAGTACACTGCTGTCACATTTGTTCAGTATGTGCCCTGTATGTTTGTGATGGTAATAAAAGGCCTGTGAATCTCAATGGACATTCTAAAGACATTAGTATCTCAGACTGGCCGTATATAGGCCATGATTAATAGTGCAAGGAAACATTCAGATCCTTGAGGTAATGCCACTGTAAAATCTCTCAATGTTTGTGCAGGAGCAGCCTCAACGTCTCTGCTACTCAAACGGCCATTTAAATGCCTAACTTTATTGTTTCTGACAGTGAGTCAATCAATAGGACATCTGTAGCATTACAGCTCTATTCCCGTCCTTGATGGCTACTTCTGCCAAAATAACCGGAGAGAGATCCAACTTTTTCCGTTCACTCGTAATGAAGACATCTTCCCTTGACCTGCACGACCTATGTCTGGAAATAATGAGAGGAGGGTTAGGATAGATGGAAAAGACCAACAGAGAGAGAGGGAGAGAGGGGAGGGAGAGATAGAAGAGCTGCGGGAGAGAGAGAGACTGTTACAGAAGAGTGAAGTAAAAGGGTAAAAGGAGCAATAAGCCACAGGAAGATAGAGAGCATCTGCCATTATAATGTTCTGTAGGAGAGGTCAGGCAGAGATAGAGAATACAGTACTGCTGTCTACAGTGGATACATTATGAGGAAATGATTTAACCATTGTTTGTTGTCAAAGTTATTACCAAATCACATAGTTTGATACTCGGATGAGAGCAATAAATGAGTGTACAGTATGTTTTCCATTTGTGCTTATCTACTCTCCAAAATGAAATGTGAAGTAAGAGAGTTAACCCTCTGAAGCCATTCTTTTTAAACTCATCCTGCAAGGCACTGATTTAGGATTACATTTGATTGAAAAAGTAGTTTTGGCTCCACATTCACTGTTGTCTCTAATCACTTGAGGTCTCGTTAATGACTTAACTCTTCATTTAAACGAGTCCCATCCCCAAGGCCTCTTGTTAACACCATTCACATCTTGCTCAATATCTCTTATCAACACTTCAAACCATGCTGCCAAAGCCCTATTTTTTGCTCCTGTCGTCTGAAGGGGAAAAACCCACTGCAGTTTGTCGGTGACATGATCTGTTTATGGTTGACTAACGGAGGTGTGGATTATGCAGAATAAGCAGAAAGAGGGTGTAACACACAACTGGAGGGAGGGCCAGTGCTACTCTTCTCTCCCCTCACTGTTGTATCAGACAGTAAATGTCAAAGCAGCTGCTTCTCTGACCATAAACCAGAGAGCTGGGCCCTTAATTATTTCTCTGTAGAGCGGGAAAGATCCCCAACAAAGACCTCCCCTGGGAGAGGGTTAGTGCTATCTGGGATCCTTGGTACATTCCTACCTTAACCACTACCTTAACCATAACCCTTACCTGACCCTAACCTTAAGCCTTACCTTAACCATTTTAAATGTAAACTTTAATCTGTGATGCTTGCATTTTTGTATGAAACATATTTTGTTACATGTTCTGTAGTTTGGTAAGATTCAATGTTTATCCATTCACTTACAGAGTGCACTTACTCACTTACAGAGTGCATCATCCAGCATATCAAAACGCATAGGTTAAAAGATCTTGAGTAATCTCACTGTAAAAGCTTCAACCAATAGGGATATTCACATGTTCAAGGCTGGACAGTGAGTTGTAGCTCTGAGAGTACATGGGAAGGCTTTCCGTCTGCTGTTGAGTGTCAGCTCTGAGAGATAGGCCTGTGTGTTCACCATACAGATAGCAGCTCTTCTCTATAGAGGTGAGCTCTAGGTGCCTCCCCATATTAGTTTGCGTTCCACTTAATGAGGCAGCGGAGCATGAAGGTCCAAGCACTGCTAAATGCTGTGTTCATTAAACCAATGGTGCTTAATGATGACGGTAAAGACAGCCACGACCTGCTCTGCTCACTCCTACTGGGGACTGCCATTACGGTTACCGCCAGCCAGCTGGAGGACAACATGGGAGGGTGTTCTCCCTGGGACTATAGGCTGCCACGGAGGGACATTTAGCTGGGATAAATGACCACTCTGGCAATGCTAGTGTGTTTCATATAGAGATATGGTACGGTTGTATGGGGAAATAATGGATATTCGTTTTTAGTTATTGTTTTGAGTTTATTTTAGTAACTTTAACGGGGGTAATTTGAGGCGTGCTTAATGCATTTCATAGACACTTGCAGGATTTCAAAATGCATTTGAATATTTTCTGGTTAAGCGATTGTCATCATAGAATGTAATATTTGTGCCTTTTTAAGGGCAGTGCAATATTGAGTGACATCAATATGTGCGTTGTGCAATGTTGTTGGCTAAAATAAATAACATGCTTACCCAGGATTCAGCTGTGCATCCACAACCACCTGCACTGTACCCTGTTTAGTTCCCGAGGGCTGGTTACCTTCTTACTTGAAAAATAAAGTTACTCTGTGACAAAGTGCAGAAAGCCATCGGAACAAAAATATCCTCTTTGCAGTAGTATTCCATCTTAGCCCACTCTGTATTTTGCTTGAAATAGTGTGGACATTGGAGTCTGTGGACTGCATCAGTGCCCACACACTGCCAGCCATCACCACGGGCTATGTGCTTCATGCAGATCCCAAAGGACACACTAATGTATCCAAATATATTTACAACAGATGTTGCATTTCATTTTTCATGATAAAAACCCATTTTTGAAAATGTACTTCATAATGGGTATTGTACGTTATTTTGTGTGCGTGCGGGTGAGGGTCTTCAAGTATAGCGAGCGAAGTACCCCACCTACTGGTGGTAAATTGCACTTAACTTTGTTCTGTCAATACCAAGACTGCTTATATTGATGGCCCTGATTTGAAATGAAATCGATCAAAACAAAGTTTGAATGAGCTGTGAGTACTGTATGCCTAGTTTGCCTACTATGTGAACTGTCATCATGCTATCTGTAATGTTGATACTGCAAATTAAACTGTTATCAGGTGATGTTGAATTTGATAGGCCTATCCCACTGGTGTTCATCAGTAACATGTTCTTTGACACAAATCAAGAAAATATGTGATAAAATCAATGTGTTCAATTAATGTTATTAAATCAAATTATTAAGCATTTTGCTCATTTGAAATTGGATTCAATCTGAATCAGATGAAACAACTATTCTGTACAGGAACGTATTGGGTCTGAGTAATAAAACCTCCAACTTCACACCTTTGAGTAAGTAGTTCAAGGACTTTGACGAAGAACACTTTTCACAGGTCTCCATCAAACTCCTACGCCGGTATGTGTGCTTGTGCATTCTATCACTTGTGTTCTAATCACCTGAGTCAGACTTGGATGATTAGACAACGGGAGAGGGAGAGAAGAGTGGGATACGAGGGGGAAAAAATAAACAAAGGACGCATGGAGAGTGAGAGAGAGAGAGGGGGAGGATTAGGTGAGGAAGAGGGCAAGTGGCGCTCTCATGGAGCCTGATGTGGCTAGAGAGAACGAGAGAGAGAGGCGGAGTGAAGGAGAGCAATGCTGGCTAAGTGAGCCTTTTATAAATGAAAGCAGATGCCTGGCATTATGAATTTGTTTGTGTCGCAGATGGAGCGTACAATGATGATCGTGATCGCTCACTCACAAGCCCTCGACTTGTACATGTTTCCCCCCTCTGAAACACAAAAAGAATCATCCCGGAATACAAGCGAGCAGGGTGATAAGGAGGAGGACCTTTCAAACGAGTGATTAGTGAGCCTAACAAGGCCCTTCTCAACGAAGAGGGGAGAGAAACACTTCACGTCTTTTCCCCTCCTTTTCCTCCCTCCTCTGCTTTTTTAAAGCCTGAGCATTGATTGATCTTGGCGTTGGTGCTCAGTGATTGATTGAATTGCCTGCGGAACATCATCCCGCTAACTCTGCGAGAGGGGAGTTTGTCAGTGCCATTGATCTTGTTGTAAATGAAATGTTCCATTTCCAGTGCATTTTATTGTTAAATGCAGTTCATTAGCTACACAAAGATGTATCACCAGTCTTCTCCAGGCTAGAGCGGGCCATGCAGATAGAAAGGAGCGTTCACGGTCTCATCAGTGATGCCTTGGTTTCTCTAAAGAGGGTTGAACTGAGGTAAGGATGATAGAGGAAGAAGAGTGATTTAAAGTCAACTGATCCTGGGTTCAAAACAACAGGGTACTTGGGGAAAAAACGAGTTCCGACTGGGATTTTGTTTTTGAATGGTCATCCAATTCGGAATTCCAAGTCAGGAACATCTTTCTAGAGCTTTGACTTTCTGACCTGAAGATCACTGACGTCATGATTTGAGCTAACTTTTTCCCGAGTTTCAAGTTGTCTTAAAAGCACCATTTGGTACGACATTGCTGCAACTTCCTCGAAATACCCAACATTCTGCTTCTCAAAGTTCGTACAACTGAAAAATGACATTTTACAATGCATATAACTGTGGCGTTTACAATTGTCCTTGCATAATATGGGTCTCTCTCTGTCTCTATCTCGCAAACACACACACACACACACACACACACACACACACACACACACACACACACACACACACACACACACACACACACACACACACACACACACACACACACACACACACACACTAACATTCACAGCCCAATTAAAAGCTGTCATTTGAAGAAATCTTGGGTGTCCTAGGCTTCCTGTCTCACCAGATGTTATTGTGCACCTGCAGGCTACAGTGCTACTCTCTCTCTCTTCTTCTCTTCTCTCTTTCTGCACTTCATCCTAACTGTGAATAGTCTTTTTAGTATAGTTGGCCCTCTGGGGACCGGCTGGCACTCGCAGACACATCAAGGATAGAGCTGCACCTCTGTTTGCCCCTGTCAAACAGTCTGTGTGCAGGGACAATTACAAAAGCAAACTTTCCCCTCACATGGAGCCACTGGGTTTCCACAGAAGTACAGGCATAATGCTAGTTATGAGTTATGAAAAGCAACCGCTTGTTGATTTAATTAGTAGGCAAGCCTTCTCTGGAGTGTGTGTGTGTGTGTGTGTGTGTGTGTGTGTGTGTGTGTGTGTGTGTGTGTGTGTGTGTGTGTGTGTGTGTGTGTGTGTGTGTGTGTGTGTGTGTGTGTGTGTGTGTGTGCGTGCGTGTAATAATAATACTTTGGAGTGTGCTTATATTTGTTCAATTTCACACATGTACAAGTGTACATTAATATGCAAGTGTGGATTGATTTTTTTTTTTTTTGCATATCCCGACTCTCCCTGAGACACCCTCAGAGAGTGGGGTCACGGCCAGGGTCTACCATTATCAAAAGCCACACTGGAGCAATCAGGCTCATCGACAGATTTTTTTCACCCTGTCGGCTTGGGGATTCGAACTAGCAACCTTTCGGTTACTGGCCCAAAGCTTTAACTGCTTGGCTTCCTGCCGCCCTGTGTCGCGTGCGTGTGTGCGTGTGTGCGTGCGTGCGTGCGCACCTGTGCACATGAATTGAGAGCTTACACACGTGTGTGATGTGTGCGTGCGTGTGTGTGCGTGCGTGTGCGTGCGCGTGCGTGCGTGCGTGCGTGCGTGTGTGTGCGCGTGCGTGCGTGTGTGTGTGTGTGTGGAAGCCACTTTTGTGCTGACTTTGACAGTAATTGATGTGATCAAGTCTCCAAAAGATTGCAGGACTGTTATAGACACATGCACTTGTTAATAATCTAATTTCAGAATGTTGTGCATGTTTTGTAACTCATCAAAACTAGGCGTAATTGACATGGGTAATTAGCAAGCTGCTAATGTTGGACAGACTGTGTGCTTGAGCTGTACCACCTATATTAGTTCTGATATACACAACCACCCACACTCATTAACTAACACATGTACAGTACATTCCAGTTATTATAGTGCTTTACACTTTCTTAGCTTAGTGTAGATGCAATTTGACGTTTACGATGTAAGAGCCATAATTTAGGCCTACCACTAAAATGCCGTATTATGTACACGGTAAAATCTCACAGTATTTAACTCAGAGCCTGCGGTTCAATTTTATTAGAAAAGGGACACATTGGAAATATCTTGTCTTCCACACTTAGTTTTGGTGATGTCTTGCAGTACTGCACGTCCTCAGCCATAACAAATAGTACACATTGTCACAGACGTAGCCAGCTCCTCGTAGGGCTACACGGGAGCCTAACATTGCGCTCATCCATATTCATCCCTTGGAATTGGGGATGGTGACATATGGTTGGTACTCTTGTACATCCCCCCCCTGAACGAGAGACACAAATTCGAAATTGGATTTAACACTTGAATTCCCCGTTGACCAGCACGGCTGACACAATTACCATCCTGGAGATGCCACACACACACAGGCCTAATCCAATTAGAACACAACCACTGTGTGTGTGCGTGCGTGTGTGTATTTGTGTGTATTTGTGTGTGTGTGATTAAGAGAGAGGGAGAGTCTGGTACTGGTACTCTCTCTCTCTCTCTGTCTCTCTGTCTCTCTGTCTCTCTCTCTGTCTCTCTCTCTCCCCCTCTCTCTTTCATTCTTATCTATTCTGTTCTTAATCTTCTATACTGTGGCACTTTGGTTTCCCCATGCAAGGGAACTTTAGCAATTTCTCGCTGATAAGAATCAATTACTTTAAATGATCAATGTCCTCTACTTCATAAACAGAACCAATGCCAGAATGAGTGCCATGTGTCTACAGGGCCGTAGACGGGCAGTAGATGGAGATATCTGCTATATCTCATCCATTTATCTCTGTCTAGCTCCTGTTACACGTGATTCTATCATGGAAAAGAGGGAACCATAAACATCACATGTTGTGGACAGTCTCACCAAGTGTTTGCACAACGCATGTATCTACAGTACCAGTCAAAAGTTTGGACACACCTACTCATTAAAATGGTCTGATGGTGAAGTGGACATACTCTGTATTCATATCCCGAGATAAAAAAAGATCTCACTACAATACATTTTAACAGAAAGTTGGCAAAAATAGATAAGATCTTGCTACTATTGACACACCCTGATCTGTTTCACCTGTCTTGTGCTTGTCTCCACCTCCCTCCAAGTGTTGCTCATTTTCCCCATTATCCCCTGTGCATTTATTTATGTATTTATTTTTACCCCCAATTTCATGGTATCCAATTGGTAGTTACAGTCTTGTCCCTTCGCTGCAACTCCCGTACGGACTCGGGAGAGGCGAAGGTCAAGAGCCGCTCGTCCCCTGAAACACGACCTAGCCAAGCCCGCTTAACCCGGAAGCCAGGCGCACCAATGTGTTGGAGGAAACACCGTACACCTGGTGACCGTGTCAGCGTGCATGCACCCGGCTCGCCACAGGAGTTGCTGGAGCGCGATGGGACAAGGAATTGCCGGGCCGGCCAAACCCTCACGATGCTGGGCCAATTGTGCGCTGCCAGCTGCAACAGAGCCTGGACTGGAACCAGGATCTCTAGTTGCACAGCTAGCACTGCGATGCAGTGTCTTAGACCACTGCGCCACTTGGGAGGCCACCTGTGCAGTTATACCTGTGTTTTCTGTTTGTTTGTTGCCAGTTCGTCTTGTCTCGTCAAGCCTACCAGGGTATTTTTCCCATACTCCTGTTTCTCTCGAGCCCTTCCTGCCGTTCTGTACCGGTCTGACACTGCCCTGGATTACTGACCTCTTCCTGCTCTGACCCTGGGCCTGCCTGCCGTTCTGCACCTTTCTGACTCTGCCCTGGATTACCCGACCTCTGCCTGCCCTTGACCTGTTGTCTGCCTGCCCCCTGTTTTGTTAATAAACATCTGTGATTCGAACTGTCTGCATCTGGGTCTTATCCTGAGGTCTGATAACTATGGAAAGGAAAATGTCTAAAATGTCTATTTCTTTAGTCATATCCCAGTTGACCTATTTGTGTATGGCCTTGCTTACACCTATTATTCAATTTTATTTGGAGCGGCAAGCCAGACAAAATTAAATGGGCATATTTATGTAATGAATATGAATTCGGAGGGCATAAATTATTCAATATTAAAACATTAGACCTCTCACTAAAGGCTTCAGTCATACAAAAGTTATACTTAAATCTGAACGGGTTCTCTAGCAGATTAGTAAGAATGTCTAACCCCCTCACTTTATTTAGATTACAACCTCTCACTTTCGGTTATTTGAAAATGAAATATAGATATTTTTAAACAAGCCAAAGAAAGTTGGTTGCAATTTCAGTTTAAACTACCAGAAAAGACAGAACGAATAATACAACAAATATTATGGTTAAACTGAAATATACAAGATGGTGCCGACAGAGATGGTCGCCTTGCTTCTAGTCCTTAGGAAACTATGCAGTATTTTTTTTAAATATATATATTATTTCTTACATTGTTAGCCCAGAAAATCTTACATCTCTCTGGGAGAAGGGCGGGGGTGTACGCTTCATGATTAACGACTCATGGTGTAATCGTAACAACATACAGAAAGTCAAGTCCTTTTGTTCACCTGACCTAGAATTCCTTACAATCAAAAGCCGACCATATTATTATTATTGATTTTTTTATTTAACCTTTATTTAACTAGGCAAGTCAGTTAAGAACAAATTATTATTTACAATGACGGTCTACCAAAAGGCCTTCTGCTGGGATGGGGGCCTAGGATTTAAAAAAATAAATACAATCTAAATATAGGACAAAACACACATCACAAGAGAGACACAACACTACATAACGAGAGGCCTAAGACAACAACATAGCAAGGCAGCAACACAACATGACAACAACATGGTAGCAACTGTCCAGTTTGAGTGTTTGTTGCAGCTCGTTCCAGTCGCTAGCTGCAGAGAACTGAAAAGAGGAGCGACCCAAAATAATTAATATTATCTCCCAAGAGAATTCTTGTCAGTCATTATCACAGCCTTGTATATCCCTCCTCAAGCCAATACCACAACAGCCCTCAAGGAACTTCACTGGACTCTATGCAAACTGGAAACCATATCCTGAGGCTGCATTTATTGTAGCTGGGGATTTTAACAAAGCAAATTTGAGAACAAGACTACATAAATTTTATCAGCATATTGATTGTAGCACTCATGCGAGCAATACACTGGATCACTGCTATTCTAACTTCCGCGATGCATACAAGGCCCTCCCCCGCCCTCCCTTCGGCAAATCCGACCAAGACTACATTTTTCTTCTACCGTTCTATATGCAGAAATTCAAACAGGATGTACCCATGACTAGAACAATCCAACGCTGGTCTGACCAATCGGAATCTATGCTTCAAGATTGTTTTGATCACGTGGACTGGGAAATGTTCCGGGCAGCCTCTGAGAATAACATTGATTTATACGCTGATTCGGTGAGTGAGTTTATAAGGAAGTGCATTGGAGATGTTGTACCCAGTGTGACTATTAACCTACCCTAACCAGAAACTGTGGATAGATTGTGGCATTCACACAAAACTGAAAGCTTGAAACACTGCGTTTAACCATGGAAAGATGACTGGGAATATGGCCGAATATAAACAGTGTAGTTATTCCCTCCGCAAGGCAATCAAACAAGCGAAATGTCGGTATAGGGACAAAGTGGAGTCGTAATTCAACGGCTCAGACACGAGACGTATGTGGCAGGGTCTACAGGCAATTATGGACTACAAAAAGAAAACCAACCATGTCGCGGACACCGACGTATTGTTTCCAGACAAACTAAACACCTTTGCCCGCTTTTAGGATAATACAGTGCCACCAACGCGGCCCGCTACCAAGGACTAACCCTCGCAAGGCTGCCGGCCCAGACAGCGTCCCTAGTCGTATCCTCAGAGCATGCGCAGACCAGCTGGCTGGTGTGTTTACGGACATATTCAATCTCTCCCTATCCCAGTCTGCTGTCCCCACATGCTTCAAGATGGCCACCATTGTTCCTGTACCCAAGACGGCAAAGATAACTGAGCTAAATGACTATCGCCCCGTAGCACTCACTTCTGTCATCATGAAGTGCTTTGAGAGACTAGTCAAGGATCATATCAAATCAAATCAAAGTAAAAAAAAAAAAAAAATCACCTCCACCCTACCTGCCACCCTAGACTCACTTCAATTTGCTTACCGCCCCAATAGGTCCACAGACGATGCAATCGCCATCACACTGCACACTGCCCTATCCCATCTGGACAAGAGGAATACCTATGTAAGAATGCTATTCATCAACTACAGCTCAGCATTCAAAACCATAGTACCCTCCAAGCTCATCTTTAAGCTTGAGGCCCTGGGTCTCAACCCCACCCTGTGCAATTGGGTCCTGGACTTCCTGACGGGCTGCCCCCAGGTGGTGAAGGTAGGAAACAACATCTCCACTTCGCTGATCCTCAACACTGGGGCCCCACAAGGGTGTGTACTCAGCCCCCTCCTGTACTCCCTGTTCACCCATGACTGCATGGCCATGCACGCCTCCAACTCAATCATCAAGTTTGCAGACGACACACCAGTAGTGGGCTTGATTACCAACAACGACAAGACAGCCTACAGGGAGGAGGTGAGGGCACTCGGAGTGTGGTGTCAAGAAAACAACCTCTCACTCAACATCAACAAAACAAAGGAGATGATTGTGGACTTCAGGAGACAGCAGAGGGAGCACCCCCCTATCCACATCGACAGGACAGCAGTGGAGAAGGTGTAAAGTTTTAAGTTTCTCGACAGGATGCTCTCAATTGTGCATCTGTAAAAGTTTCTGGTTAGGGTAGGTTTTCACAGTGGGTACAACATCTCCAATGCAACAGCGCCTCTTCAACCTCAGGAGGCAGAAGAAATTTGGCTTGTCAACTTAAACCCACACAAACTTTTACAGATGCACAATTGAGAGCATCCTGTCGGGCTGTATCACCGCCTGGTACGGAAACTGCACCGCCTGCAACCGCAAGGCTCTCCAGTGGGTGGTGCGGTCTGCACAATGCAAACTACCTGCCGTCCAGGACACTTACAGCACCCGATGTCACTGGAAGGCCAAAAAGATAATCAAGGACAACAACCACCCGAGCCACTGCCTGTTCACCCCTCTACCATCCAGAAGGCGAGGTCAGTACAGGTGCATCAAAGCTGGGACCGAGAGACTGAAAAACAGCTTCTATCTCAAGGCCATCAGTCTGTTAAACAGCCATCACTGACACAGAGAGGCTGCTGCCTACATACAGACTCGAAATCATTGGCCACTTTAATAAATGGATCACTAGTCACTTTAATAATGCCACTTTAATGATTACATTCTTGCATTACTCATCTCATATGTATATACGGTACTCTATACCATCTATTGCATCTTGCCTTGCCGCTCGGTCATCGCTCATCCATATATTTATATGTACATATGCATCCCTTTACTTAGCTTTGTGTGTATTAGGTAGTTATTGTGGAATTGTTAGATTACTTGATAGATATTACTGCACTGTTGGAACTAGAAGCACAAGCATTTCGCTACACTAGCATTAACATCTGCTAACCATCTGTATGTGACCAATTGTATTTGATTTGATAAAAACATGAATCTTTGTAAATTATATCATAAATAGGACTGGTGGAGTTATGTCACACATGCAGTTAACAAAAATATATGGAAATGTCTGCTCTACCCAACTAATTGCAACATTACTGCAAAAATGTAAGAGGTAAGTGGAAGAGGGAGAACGTAAGGAACTTGTCTATTAAAGACCAAAATTGGTTAAAGAAAATTGTGATAAATAAAGAAGTATACCAGTTTAATTTGTGCCATATAGATTGCAAAATAGTTGGGAAGAGATTTGCGATGTACCCATTCCATGGCACATGCTTTATGAATTTATACACAAAACGACACCGGATTCAAAACTTTAAATTATTGTACAACATTTTACAACCAATAGAATATTATATATGGGGGATACAACCATACCTGCAGATTTAGCTGCGACGAGACAGACTCATTAGATCATTTGTTTTGGTACTGTAACGAGTGCGCTGAGAGTCGGGAAGCAAGTTCAGGGAGTGAATGTTTTAATAAATAAAAGAAACAATGAACACGAAACACAAACAACGCACCGACAAGAAAACAGAGTCAATAACACCTGAGGAAAGAACCAAGGAGAGTGACAGATATAGGGAAGATAATCAAGGAGGTGATGGAGTCCAGGTTAGTGTCATGAGGCACAGGTGTGCAAGACGATGGTGACAGGTGTGCGGGATAATCAGCAGCCTGATGACCTAGAGACCGGAGAGGGAGTATACGTGACAGGTACTGTTCATATTTAGCTTGTTTTTTTGTCATATGTTCAGGAATGGCTGAAGAATTGCAACATTTACCTGGAGCTAACTCTGCAAATAGCACTGGTGGTTGATTTGAAAAGTTGCAGTCAATCGATCAATAATATAATAATACTCATAACAAAAAATTTTATCTTTAATTTACAATTTGTAGGAACTATGAGAATAGAAAGGTGCAGAACCTTTGTGAAACATCACAGCACAGTTGAAAATAGAAAAACTGGATGGTCTTCAGAGATAGATGGGATGGGACAAAAAACAAGCAAAAGACAACTATTTCAAAATATACTGTCTCGGTAAAATGTATATAGTATGTACAGTATAAGCTGGAAATAGAAGCCAAATGTTGTTGTCCATTAGTTTACTCCAATTCGACCATGAAAGCCTGATTCACGCAGTCTCTGAACAGTTGATGTTGAGATGTGACTGTTACTTGAACTCTGAAGCATTTATTTAGGCTGCAATCTGAGGTGCAGTTAACTAATGAACTTATCCTCTGCAGCAGAGGTAACTCTGGGTCTTCCTTTCCTGTGGTGGTCCTTATGAGAGCCAGTTTCATCATAGCACTTGATGGTTTTTGTGACTGCACTTGAAGTAACTTTCAAAGTTCTTGAAATTTTCTGCATTGACTGACTTTCATGTCTTAAAGTAATGATGGACTGTCATTTCTCTTTGCTTATTTGAGCTGTTCTTGCCATAATATGGACTTGGTCTTTTACCAAATAGGGCTATCTTCTGTATAACACCCCTACCTTGTCACAACTGATTCGCTCAAACGCATTAAGAAGGAAATTAATTCTACAAATAAACTTTTAACAAGGCACACCTGTTAATTGAAATGATTTCCAGGTGACTACCTTATGAAGCTATTTAAGAGAATACCAAGAGTGTGCAAAGCTGTCATCAAGGCAATGGGTGGCTACTTATATATAAAATATATTTTGATTCGTTTTTTTGGTGACTACATGATTCCAAATGTGTTATTTCATAGTTTTGATGTCTTTACTATTATTCTACAATGTAGAAAATAGTCTAAATAAAGACATTTTTGACTGGTACCCTCAATCATCTTGAGGGTAAAGCCTTTCCTGTTGTGACATTTCTGAGGAAAACATTTGCTTTCAAGGAATGCCACAAAAGATTACTTAAAACAAAAAGTATGAGTCCAAATCAGCAATGCTGCAAAGCCATTTCACAGTTGCAGTGAAAACTGGACAGACTACACCACCATTGCTTAAATGTGTGACATTATAAAATATTTTGTGAATGAAATGCTACCTGCACATTTCTTAGCCAATGATATCCTCCACATTCACAGTTTATGCTCTCAAAATTGCAGTCAGTTCAAGGAAGCCATGAATAGCCAGGGTAAAAAACAAATAGTTCAACCAAGGCATATTTCAGAAAGAGGCATCAAATAATTCCTTTCACTGCAAGCATCCCAAGAAAACAAGATTTGTAAAACATGTAATACTGCTACCAACTTTCCGTGGTCAAGCTTTAATGTCATCCATGTTCCAAAGACATTCCCTGTGAAGATAGACAGGCCAGCAGAGAGCTGTTTACCCAAGAGCTTCAATCTATCCTGCATATATAACATGCACCTCTCTGAATTATCTAGAATTATAGCATTTTCAGATAATTACCCATTTGGGAAATCGTACACACTACATGGCAAGCTCTGGTATATATCGACTGCACTCAAGTATCAGAATCAAGTGTGGGCTTTACCTTAGACAAGGTCCAAGAATTCCTGAAGCAAGCTGTGTTCTATCTGGTGTCATACGAAAAGAAACACAGTGAAAAGGTACTACATTTTCTTTAGAAAGACAAAAGTCATCTGTGCTCTGACAAATGCACAAAGAATTACTCATCTGTGTCTAAACTTCTAATTCCAAAGACAACCAAAACTCTTCCATCTCCACTTACTAAAGAGGATTATAACATATTAAGCAATGACAACAAGTGGTTCAATGACCAAATAATTGAAGGGTACAATTATCTTTTGATGTCACATCTGAAGGAAGAATTTGTGTTAATCCCCCCCCGTCTTTTGTGATTCGCGAATGACGGAGTCTTTTTGTGACAGCAAAGAGGTTATACCAAATGTGCCTGGAACCAGAACGATGCACTATTGGTGACTTAAAGTCACATTGGATAGTTATAACCATATATATATATAACTATATATATACCATATACCATATATATATGGCTATAACTGTCCAATGTGACTTTAAGTTCTTAGTCACTATCACATGATCAAAACGCCACCAATAGTGCATCGTTCTGGTTCCAGGCACATTTGGTATAACCTCTTTGCTGTCACAAAAAGACTTCGTCATTCGTGAATATATATATATATACATACAGTTGAAGTCGGAAGTTTACATACACCTTCACAATTCCTGACATTTAATCCTAGTAGAAATTCCCTGTCTTAGGTCAGTTAGGATCACCATTTTATATTAAGAATGTGAAATGTCAGAATAATAGTAGAGAGAATTATTTATTTCAGCTTTTATTTCTTTCATCACATTCCCAGTGGGTCAGAAGTTTACATACACTCAATTAGTATTTGATAGCATTGCCTTTAAAATGTTTAACTTGGGTCAAACGTTTCGGGTAGCCTTCCACAAGCTTCCCACAATAAGTTGGGTGAATTTGTCCCATTCCTCCTGACAGAACTGGTGTAACTGAGTCAGGGTTGTAGGCTTCCTTGCTCGCACACGCTTTTTCAGTTCTGCCCACACATTTTCTATAGGATTGAGGTCAGAGCTTTGTGATGGCCACTCCAATACCTTGACTTTGTTGTCCTTAGGCCATTTTGCCACAACTTTGGAAGAATGCTTGTGGTCATTGTCAATTTGGAAGAGCCATATGCGACCAAGCTTTAACTTCCTGACTGATACCTTGAGATGTTGCTTCAATATATCCACATAATTTCCCCTACCTCATGATGCCATCTATTTTGTGAAGTGCACCAGTCTCTCTTGCAGATAAGCACCCCCACAACATGATGCTGCCACCCTCAGCTTCACAGTTGGGATTGTGTTCTTCGGCTTGCAAGCCTCCCCCTTTTTCCTCCAAACATAACAATGTCATTATAGCCGAACAGTTCTATTTTCGTTTATTCAGACCAGCGGACAATTCTCCAAAAAGTATGATCTTTGTCCCCATGTGCAGTTGCAAACCATAGTCTGGCTTTTCTATGGTGGTTTTGGAGCAGTGGCTTCTTCCTTGCTGAGCGGCCTTTCAGGTTATGTAGATATAGGACTAATTTTAGTGTGGATATAGATACTTTTGTACCTGTTTCCTCCAGCATCTTCACAAGGTCCTTTGCTGTTGTTATAGCTTGGAAAATTCCAGAAAAGGATATCATGGCTTTAGAAGCTTCTGATAGGCTAATTTACATAATTTGAGTCAATTGGAGGTGTACCTGTGGATGTATTTCAAGGCATACCTTCAAATCCAGTGCCTCTTTGCTTGACATCATGGGAAAATAAAAGAAATCAGCCAAGACCTCAGAAAATCCATTGATTAGGGCCTAATTTATTTATTTAAACTGACTGATTTCCTTATATGAACTGTAACTCAGTAAAATCTTTGAAATTGTTGCATGTTGAGTTTTTGTTCTATGTAAATATGCTAGCTTGAAACAAACTAGTTTTTATTTGATATGAGTTTGTTCTGCTTGTGAGATCTGCATCTTACTAACAAGCAGTCGAATTGCCCCATTCTTTGTCGCTAACAGGGAAAGACACACATGACAGATCCATCTCAAAAGTAGCCTCCTACCGGTATTCAAGTCTACCCGCCCAGCGCCCACAATCAGTGGCCACTGCATGCAAGTCAGACGAGTGCACTCTTGGGGCGGGAGGGCAGGGATGGGGAATTTTCAAAGATTCAGAAGCTTATGAAATTAGCTAGTTTAATGTGTAATTCGTTACCTTTAAAATAAAAACATTTAGGAGACTCAAAATAAAAATAAAATTAATTGATCAAATAAAATCCACCGAGCTGCGAGGGCACTTTTTCGTAAGAGGGCCAAAGGGCACTGACTGAGCCCTATCTGTGCATTTGCCTGGTATTGAGCTAATACGAGCTGCCTCAGACCACCTGAGACAGAGGTAATAAAGCCTGCATTACGTCACCTTACCTGTTATAATGGGTCTGCTTGTTTGGGTTCATTCCCTACCTGTATGTATGTCTGTGCTGATGAAGGGGATACAGCTCAGTGTGTGTGAGTACTGGGAGGCAGGTATTAGCACTGACAGATCACACCGTTAATTGCTAATTGTGTTTCTCATTAGGTGCAGGGGTGACAGGTGTTGTTAGTGTGTTGTGAGTTTTCCGGCGCTCTCCCATGACTTGTGCTATCTCCCCCCTGTGCTCCACCGCCGATCCACGCGCTAATGGCTCCCCCGAGATCTGCCATCAGCCCCTGCCCTGGGCTCCATGCAGCGAGAGGTCGACTTTAGATACTCTGTAACAGCCGTACATGAGGTCGCAGTGGGATGTGATTTCCTGTATTATTTTGTTTGTCAGTTCCCTTTTCACATATAGACTCAGTCTATTTCTTTTGTTGAGTAAAGTAATATATACATATTAACATTTGAACTATGCTTCTAGGAAGCGTATTGGTTCTTAAGGTAAGGGCAGAGAGGCCTTCTGAATATTTCAATGTTGTTCCTTTGTTTTGACATCAAATCAAATTGATTTATATAGCCCTTCTTACATCAGCTGATGTCACAAAGTGCTGTACAGAAACCCAGCCTAAAACCCCAAACAGCAACCAATGCAGGTGTAGAAGCACGGTGGCTAGGAAAAACTCCCTAGAAAGGCCAAAACCTAGGAAGAAACCTAGAGAGGAACCAGGCTATGAGGGGTGGCCAGACCTCTTCTGGCTGTGCCGAGTTGAGATTATAACATCTTGGGTGTGGTCTCATTTTCATACTCTAACTGTATACTTGACATTGACAATGCTCTCTTTCCTTTTTCTGCTGATACTTATACTTATTCAAAGAATACAACACCAACCAGCTGTACTCAATGGTACATAGTGGTCCATAGTTGCTTGCTTCAATAAATCCCAAATAAAACAGTATTTTGTCGCGCACAATCAGAATGATTTACTATAGAGATAAATCCTGTTCTCTTTACCTTTCACATCACAAGAAAGAGCGTTCTAATGTACATACGATGTGAGCGTTTCAAATGAATATTATAAAGGGGGTTCCCCAAGGCTCCAATTTAGGGCCTGTTTTGTTCAGCATTCATCTAAATGATATCAGCAAGGCTGTGAAATACCATTTCACTGCAGAACATATGACATTCTATAAAATGTGCGTTGAGGACAATAAAATGTTTGAGTTTTCATGGTTAGTTCCCTGACATTACACAAATTGTGTTCCCTGATGTTCCTACGATGTCCCAAACTGTTTTAAAATAGTAAATAAATCGGCATGGCAAAAAATCCATACCTTCTTCTACATTATCTTCCTGGATGCAACTGACTTTAGCCCTGAGGCCCTGGCCTAACCACATGGCTGAATCAGTGGGTCAGTGGTGGCAGTGATAGCTTGTCTAATAGAATATCCTGGGTTGATTGTTTTGGTGATTGATAATTATTATTGTTGCTGAGACCCTGGTGTCCCTGTTTACCTCTCCCTGCTCCTCTGGTGAGCTGTGTTTTCACTGGCTACTAATTACAACCTGAGGCCCTGTCCCCACACGGCCTGAGTCTGAGACGTCCCCCCAGTGTCACCTCTGTGTCCCCCACCACTGCCATTAGCCGCACTTTACAGCCAGTATTAGCCCAGATATTAGCGCCTCGCTGGCCCACCTGCTGCCCTTATGGGACACTCTCATTGGACCCCTATGTGTGTCTGTTCTGTGCTATTGGGGAATGGGGACTATCGGGGCACATTGCGTTAATAATAATAATGACCCCCAAGACACTATCCCAGTCCCTACGTACACAGTCCCGCTAAAGAAGTGTCTCAGTCAGGGTCCTGTGCGCCAATAGGCCCTCCCCCAGGGAACGGCATGTCTCGTCCACACAATGCACAGTAGCGCCAACCCCTCATCCCCTGATCCCCTCCTGCTTTGTTAGATTGACTCTTCCTCACCCCCACCCCACCTCCCTCTCTCTCTTTCTATGCTCGTTGGTCTTCCTTTGATGTCACCTGTGTAGGTTACTCTTGACTTTGTCTCTGTAGTAGACACTCCCTCCATTTCTCCCTCGCTCCCCTTGTGAGAATGACTCCAGGGAGACCCCCCCCCCCCCACCTCCTTTTTCGTGAGATCACTCTGCCCCTCTGGGTCTTTTTATTTTCCTGTTCACACAGCAGATCCATCCAGTGCCAATTATCTCATAATTTCCACCAACTAATTCATCATCAGCCTCAGCAGTGTGGCCTTCTTTCTTGCCACTGCAAATTCATTGTAAGATATATGATTAAGTGTTATATTTCCATAGAAAGCATTTTTTATTGCTTACTTACCTCGTGTTTACTTTTGATTAAAAATGCTCAATGGACAGGACAAACATCTTGTTATATTGCCCAAGCCGAAAAGTGTTTAACCAAGCTTTTGAGGCCGACATCAAGTGTTCTGATTGATCTTATGCAACAATTGAATTTATATATAATGAAGAAAAATATGAGTGCAACATGCAACAATTTCAAAGATTTTACTGAGTTACAGTCAATTGAAATGAATGAATTAGGCCCTAATCTATCAATTCCGCATGACTGGGAATACAGATATGCATCTGTTGGTCACAGAAACCTTCAAAAAAAGGTAGGGAAGTTGATCATTAAACTAGTCAGTATCTAGTGTGACCACCATTTGCCTGATGCAGTGCGACACATCTCCTTCACATAGAGATGATCAAGCTGTTGATTGTGGCCTGCGGAATGTTGTCCAACTCCTCTTCAATGGCTGTGCGAAGTTTCTGGATATTGGCGGGAACTGGAACATTCTGTCGTACACGTCAATTCAGAGCATCCCAAACATGCTCATTGGGTGACATGTCTGGTGAGTATGCCTGCCAGAGAAGAACTGGGATATTTTCAGCTTCCAGCAATTGTGTTCAGATCCTTATGACATGGGGCTGTGCATTATCATGCTGAAACATGAGGTGATGGCGGCGGATGAATGGCACGACAATGGGCCAAAGGATCTCATCACGGTATCTCTCTATTCAAATTGCCATCGATAAAATGCTATTGTGTTCGTTGTCCGTAGCTCATGCCTGCCCATACCACAACCCCACTGCCTCCATGGGGCACTCTGTTCACAACATTGACATCAGCAAACCGCTCACTCACATGTCTGCCATCTGCCTGGTACAGTTGAAACCAAGATTAATCCGTGAAGAGGACACTTCTCCAGCATGCCAGTGGCCATCAAAGGTGAGCATTTGCCCACTGAAGTTGGTTACAATGCCGAACTGCAGTCAGGTCAAGACCCTGGTGAGGACGACGAGCACACAGATGAGCTTCCCTGAGATGGTTTCTGACAGTTTGTGCAGAAATTCTTCGGTTGTGCAAACCCACAGTTTCATCAGCTATCCAGGTGTCTCGTCTCAGACCATCCCGCAGGGGAAGAAGCCGGATGTGGAGGTACTGGGCTGGCGTGGTTAGACATGGTTTGCAGTTGTGTAGCCAATTGGACAAATTCTCTAAAACTATATTGGAAGCAGCTTATGGTTGAGAAATGAACATTCAGTTCTCAGGCAACAGCTCTGGTGGACATTCCTGCACCTGCAGTCAGCATGCCACTTGCTCGCTCGCTCAAAACTTGAGACATCTCTGGCATTGTGTTGTGTGACAGAACTGCACATTTTAGAGTGGCCTTTTATTGTCCCCAGCACAAGGCGCACCTGTGTAATGATCATGCTGTTTAATCAGGTTCTTGATATGCCACAACTACCAAGTGGATAGATTATCTTGGCAAAGGAGAAATGCTCACTGAAAGGGATGTGAACAAGTTTGTGCACAAAATTTGAGAGAAATACACTTTTTTTTGCATATGGAAAATGTCTGGGATCTTTTATTTCAGCTTATGAAAAATATAATAAAGTGCTGGTGCCAACTCCTTTCAGTAAAACAATGAATATCTGTGACAAAGGAACAACCTCTACTGTACTTCAAATAAGCCCATACTGTTAAAGCTGTGCTAGGTGTTAACAATAGAACAGTACCATAGAGCTCTGAGAGGTTTTCCTGGAGTGCCACGATGCCACTCACTCTTTGATCCCTCCTGGAGGCTTGGGCGGACGTCAGTGGAGGCTGGTACAGTGCACAGATCTGATTGAATATGACAGTAGATCCCTGAACAAGGCTGAAGTGTCCAGACACATCTTTGTCCCCATCACACAGACTGATGTGTCGAGTAGATTTAAGTTATCTACTGCATGTCTATACAACTTAAATCTAATCTGATATGTCACCCATGTCATACTCAAACTCTCAATGAGGTGACCTGGCAGTACACGACAAAACAGTCTGTGATAGGATTTCTGTAACATTGTTCTCACACCTACAGTGGGGCAAAAAAGTATTTAGTCAGCCACCAATTGTGCAAGTTCTCCCACTTAAAAAGATGAGAGAGGCCTGTAATTTCCATCATAGGTACACTTCAACTATGACAGACAAAATGAGAAAAGAAAATCCAGAAAATCACATTGTAGGATTTTTAATGAATTTATTTGCAAATTATGGTGGAAAATTAAAAATAAGTATTTGGTCACCTACAAACAAGCAAGATTTCTGGCTCTCACAGACCAAAAGAGGCTCCTCTGTCCTCCATTATATATATATATATATGTATTAATGGCACATGTTTGGACTTGTTATCAGTATAAAAGACACCTGTCCACAACCTCAAACAGTCACACTCCAAACTCCACTATGGCCAAGACCAAAGAGCTGTCAAAGGACACCAGAAACAAAATTGTAGACCTGCACCAGGCTGGGAAGACTGAATCTGCAATAGGTAAGCAGCTTGGTTTGAAGAAATCAACTGTGGGAGCAATTATTAGGCAATGGAAGACATACAAGACCACTGATAATCTCCCTCGATCTGGGGCTCCACGCAAGATCTCACCCCGTGGGGTCAAATGATCACAAGAACGGTGAGCAAAAATCCCAGAACCACACGGGGGGACCTAGTGAATGACCTGCAGAGAGCTGGGACCAAAGTAACAAAGCCTACCATCAGTAACACACTACGCCGCCAGGGACTCAAATCCTGCAGTGCAAGACGTGTCCCCCTGCTTAAGCCAGTACATGTCCAGGCCCATCTGAAGTTTGCTAGAGAGCATTTGGATGATCCAGAAGAAGATTGGGAGAATGTCATATGGTCAGATGAAACCAAAATATAACTTTTTGGTAAAAACTAAACTCGTCGTGTTTGGAGGACAAAGAATGCTGAGTTGCATCCAAAGAACACCATACCTACTGTGAAGCATGGGGGTGGAAACATCATGCTTTGGGGCTGTTTTTCTGCAAAGGGACCAGGACGACTGATCCGTGTAAAGGAAAGAATGAATGGGGCCATGTATCGTGAGATTTTGAGTGAAAACCTCCTTCCATCAGCAAGGGCATTGAAGATGAAACGTGGCTGGGTCTTTCAGCATGACAATGATCCCAAACACACCGCCCGGGCAACGAAGGAGTGGCTTCGTAAGAAGCATTTCAAGGTCCTGGAGTGGCCTAGCCAGTCTCCAGATCTCAATCCCATAGAAAATCTTTGGAGGGAGTTGAAAGTCCGTGTTGCCCAGCAACAGCCCCAAAACATCACTGCTCTAGAGGAGATCTGCATGGAGGAATGGGCCAAAATACCAGCAACAGTGTGTGAAAACCTTGTGAAGACTTACAGAAAACGTTTGACCTCTGTCATTGCCAACAAAGGGTATATAACAAAGTATTGAGATAAACTTTTGTTATTGACCAAATACTTATTTTCCACCATAATTTGCAAATAAATTCGTAAAAAAATCCTACAATGTGATTTTTTTTTCTCATTTTGTCTGTCATAGTTGAAGTGTACCTATTTTGAAAATTACAGGCCTCTCTCATCTTTTTAAGTGGGAGAACTTGCACAATTGGTGGCTGACTAAATACTTTTTTGCCCCACTGTATGTGTGGTGTGGATAGACACAAACAGCTACTGTACTACTAGTGAAATGTTTATGTTTGGATATAACACCATTACATACTGTAGTGGAGAACTTTTTCAAACATAATCTCTAGCTTTGTCTTGACACTATCGCATTGGTCTTTTTCTAATGATAAGGGGAGGATTCCACAGTAAACTGAATTTGAAGTTGTTTCAGTCACTTTATTTGGATAGTCCCACATAGAATATGCCACGTAGATCTACAGATGGTCACACTATCAACAAACTATCTGTTGATAAGCAAATGCTCGCTAAGGTTACGGTTCGGGTTAGGGTTAGAATAGGGGTAAGGGTTCAAGTTAGGGCTAGGGTTAGGCTAAGGGTTAAGGTTAGGGTTAGGATAAGGGTTAAGGTTAGGGCTAGCCTTCGTGGATAGTTCGTTGAAATGTTGTTGACAGTTATTGAACATCTACAAACCATATACTGGGACTATCCAAATAAAGCGTTACCGTTCTTTCGTTTAACTGATGTTCAAGCTATCTATACTGTGATTGATATAGAATTTGTCCATAATAAGGTTTCACTGCCATTCTGCTCCTAGTTTACTCCTTGCCATTCATCGTGTCACTTAAATAGCCAATAATCTGTGCAACACAACAACAGTCTATTTAGATCTTCTCTTTCTTCTGGCAAATACTATTTAAACAACCTGGTAAACATGTCTGTCTTAATTCATTATTCTCCTCCCCATCATGATCAAGCCTGTCGATTTAATGAGGCAAATAGATATTTCTGCAGTGATTGTCTCTCTCCCTCAAAGTATTAAGACTATTAAATGGACACATCTGTTTTTAATTAGGAGCTAAAGTCACCTCGACGCCGCCTTCCATTTTAATGTACTTTGAGCAGTGATTCCATCATGCCCCCCCCTCCCCCCGGCAAACAATGCAGTGTTTCTCTGCGGCTCTCTGTAAACAATGGCCTAAAATTAGATAAGTAAGGACGGATGAAACAATTCTACTGGCGTACAAGAGACACTGCAGTACACAGAAAGGTCTATCCTGCTCATTCATTTGATTGTAGGGTTATGTTCAACAGTATAATGATGTACATTAGATAATTGTTCCATCCTTCTTTATATAATTCTAGACAATAGCATCTCAGGGATTTGTCGACAGAGAGAGTAGGCAATAGTATGAGCTGTTTCGGTTTGGTTCCTGTTGCTAAATAAGATCAAAGTTGATTGGTGGCGTACACAGTTTTGCAGATGTTATCGCGGGTGCAGCGGAATGCTTGTGTTTCTAGGTTCTATGTGGCCTAATAGCACCTTGGACGTTTGCGTCAGAGATTTATAGGCACAAATATCAATACATTTTGTTTTGTGTCCTTACAAATAATGCCAAAATATCAGTGATCCTCAAGATGCATAAGCATCTGCTGATCATTTGGTACCCCTATAGGGTTAAACCCCCCCCTCCCATCAGTAGTGTAACCCTATAGGGGTACCATGATAAAGGTTAGTCGATGAAGCATGATGTTGGTTTTTGAACATGAGGCATATGTGCATACGGTGCAAGCAGTCGTGTCCTCACTGAAGGGAAAGGTGGTGCATTGTGGGATGCTGCTTTTGGTTAGTTGAGGAGGGAAGCAGGCAGGTGTGAGACTCCGGGAGGCAGCTCTCAGAGCCAGGTCCCTGTAGAATAACACATAATTGGAAGGCAGAACTCATGAGCACCTTGTGTAGGGATGCTACGGCGCTTGATTTAGCTCCACCTGCCACCTAGTGGAGTAGAGGAGCTTTTGTGAGAGAGATTGTTGTAGCTCAGGCTTTTATGTTTTAACCAGTGCATACAGTATATGAAAGCTATTATCTCAGGTCTTGTGCACTAGATATTAGTCTGGCCATTTTGAGTAACTGAAACCATTTGTTTGTCCTTTTGAAAGGCTTTGTTGATGAGGTGTTCTTGATTTTTTTTCTCATTAAAAGGCATGTATTATTTATGTGGAACACATGCTGTGTATTTGTTGGGGGTCTGAGTTCAATGGAGCAGGTTAATTATGCATGTCTGTGTCTTGTTAGGTGGCCAAAATGGGCTAATAGACAGGCTCAATCCTGCATACTTGTTATACACTATAACAGATACAGATGTGTTGTGAGAATTTGAATTACAAGTTGGCCTGTTGTGTATGCAGGCAGAGAAATAATTATCTGCAGGGCAAATCATGTTTCTTTTAGTCTTTCACAGAGGAACCAAAATGAGGCTATTCTGTTCTTTCTGAGATAGCACCCAAACAATATAAGATGCCCTATGTGCTCTTTATAGAGGAACAACATGTGAATATATAACCCACACATCTATAACTGACATCCCAGTCAGTATGCAACTGTCCCCCTGTATGGATGTCTTAACCTTCAGTTTATCATATTCCCTTGTGACAACATTATGCATGCAGTACCGCCTACGGCCACTGAGGGTCAATATAACACCTCTTATTGAAACGTTCTTACGACGAATGTGGAGAGCGTTGATTATTACCTTAAACATCACAGGCACATGACAAGGATTTGGTACTACCAAACATGTTCTAGTTTGGAAAGTACAACTGTTTTAATTGTTTAGTTGTGTCCCACATTTTCGTATGTTTGTTTTGGTAGGCTACTATACACTGAATGTACAAAACATTAGGAACACCTTCCTAATATTGAGTTGCACCCCTTTTGCCCACAGAACAGGCTCTATTCGTCAGGGCATGGACTCTGCAAGGTGTTGAAAGCGTTCCAAAGGGATGCTGGCCCATGTTGACTCCAATGCGTCCCACGTTGACTCCAATGCGTCCCACAGTTGTGTCAAGTTGGCTGGATGTCCTTTGGGTGGTGGATCATTCTTGATACACACAGGAAACTGTTGAGCGTGAAAAAAAACCCAGCAGCTTTGCAGTTTTACCAGACTCAAATCGGTGCACCTGGCATCTACTACCATACCCAGTTCAAAGGCACTTAAATATTTTGTCTTGCCCATTCACCCTCTGAATGGCACACAAGTAATCCATGTCTCAATTGTCTCAAGGCTTAAAAATCCTTCTTTAACCTGTCACCTTCTCTTCATCTACATTAATTGAAGTTTCCCTCTCTAACTTTAAACATCAGCTATCTGAGCAGCTAACCGATTGTTGCAGCTGTAAATATCCCCCCCCCCCCCCCCCCCAATCTACCTACCTCATTCCCATATTGTTTTTATTTACTTTTCTGCTCTTTTGCACACCAGTATCTCTACTTGCACATCATCATCTGCTCATCTATCACTCCAGTGTTAATCTGCTAAATTATAATTACTTTGCTACTATGGCCTATTTATTGCCTTACCTCCTCACGCCATTTGCACACACTGTATAGACTTTCTTTTTTTTTCTATTGTGTTATTGACTGTACGCTTGTTTATTTCATGTGTAACTCTGTGTTGTTGTTTGTGTCGCACTACTTTGCTTTATCTTGGCCAGGTCGCCGTTGTAAACGAGAACTTGTTCTCAACTAGCCTACCTGGTTAAATAAAGGTGAAATCAATCAGGGATCGTAGCTTTCACCTGGTCAGTCTGTCATGGAAAGAGCAGTGTTCCTAATGTTTTGTACACTCATTTTATATGCCATGGGTGGGTTGTAATGGTAGCCTAATGTGATCTAGGCCTTTTCTCTCAAAGTAACTTTGATCCTTCCCCTAAACACCCTGACCCACACTCCTTTTCACATTTGTAAAAGCATTAATGGGTAGGCCACATAAGAACTCTATATCCAGTGAATTTCTTTTTGATCACTCAAAAGCTTTCACAAGTCTTTTAAAATGTCTATTTTTGACTCAAGCAAAGTCATTTTGAGACAAATCATTTAACGATCTGAGGTCATGAGGAAGAGAGTCGCTCGTCTGAGGACGACACTCTCACAGTTTTCAGTAATGAGTCACTCAGAGATCCAGTCAAGGAGAGATAGTAATGATTTATGAAAAACAGTAGAAGAATTGGTGTGTTTTCAACCCCTACTCTGTCTAGCCTGGAATACCCTGTTTCACCATTGTTTCACTTCAACAGTTTAGATTCCAGGCTATATTATAATAAATAATTGATTAGATGTAGCCTGCTGGAGGTCATTCTGTAGGGCTCTGGCAGTGCTCCTCCTTGCACAAAGGCAGAGGTAGCCCTCCTACGGCCTCCTCCACGTCTCCTGATGTACTGGCCTGTCTCCTGGTAGCGCCTCCATGCTCTGGACACTACGCTGACAGACACAGCAAACCTTCTTGCCACAGCTTGCATTGATGTGCCATCCTGGATGAGCTGCACTACCTGAGCCACGTGTGTGGGTTGTAGACTCCGTCTCATGCTACCACTAGAGTGAAAGCACCGTCAGCATTCAAAAGTGACCAAAACATCAGCCAGGAAGCATAGGAACTGAGAAGTGGTCTGTGGTCACCACCTGCAGAACCACTCCTTTATTGGGAGTGTCTTGCTAATTGCCTATAATTTCCACCTTTTGTCTATTCCATTTGCACAACAGCATGTGAAATTGATTGTCAATCAGTGTTGCTTCCTAAGTGGACAGTTTGATTTCACAGAAGTGTGATTGACTTGGAGTTACATTGTGTTGTTTAAGTGTTCCCTTTATTTTTTTGAGCAGTGTATATAGCACTTTTCTACCAACTGAGGTACTCAAAGTGCTTTACATAGTAAGAGAGAAACTCCACCACCAATGTACAGCAACCATGTCTGTGCCTTAATGCTCACCACACAGCAGCTGGAGAGGAGTGACATATGCCAATTAGGAATGAGGGGGATGATTAGGTGGCCATGATGGAATGAGGCCAGGTTGGGAATTTAGCCGTGACATCGGGGTTAATACCCCTACTCTTACGATTAGTGCCATTGGATTTTTAATGCCCAGAGTCCCATCCGAAAGACTGCACCCTACGCAGGGCAATGTCCCCTTCACTACCCTGAGGCATTGGGATCTCCTTAGACCAGAGGGAAGAGTGCCCCTGCTGGCCGTCCAACACCACTTCCAGCAGCATCTGGTCTTCCATCCAGGGAGCGATCAGGACCGACCCTGCTTAGCTTCAGAGGTAATCCAGCAGTGGGATGCAGGGTGGTATGCTGCTGGTGAATGTGTCCTATTGAAACAACAATAGATCATAAACCAGACAGGAACCAGCTGCTTCAGCAATTACGTTAATATTCTTCCTCACGCTTATTGGTTCACCCACCATTCTAATCGAGTAAGAGGGAACAAGACTATCACAAACGGTAACTGATACTGTAGGTCATTTCCCTCTGGTTTGATTGTTCTACCGTTCTCAATGTACTATACAGAAATAAAGTGTTATGACATTTTCATAGCACTTTATTTCTGTATAATACATTGTTCTTCATCTCTGTGAAGAACAAGTCTAGCTATTACAGAAGTTACGTGAGGAGGATCAGGTGGTTCATCACGTCCCGGTTCAAATCCCGGGTTACTGCTTTTGCCCAAGGCAGAAGGATGAATGACTTCACCACACCATCGAACCATTACATCAACTGTTGTCATGCTATGTCCTGTACGTTTGCATTGTCCTCTGAGAATGTGGCGTTATGTGGAAGTCAAAAACAGAACAAAGTTGCAGTTTGTTAGGGCGCAGGGAAAGTAAGCCAGAGCTAACAGCACTGCACCAGCCACCAGCCCACACAGAGGCACGATGTTCATTGGCAAGAATAGGTAGTTATTGTGTCGTGCCATGATAAAACTGAGTTCGTGCAGCAGTGTGACAGTGAAAGGAACAGAAGACCAGTCAACGCTGGGTTCCTTGTCAAGGTTCTGCTGGGTTAGTTACCAAAAAGATGCACAGTATTCCTCTAACACATTTTAGGGTTGGATTGGTAGTCTGACATGGCATCGCCACTTCCCAGGTATCTCGGTTGTATGTTGATATGTAAATACATGACTGTTTTATGATCAGTGTGTATGGTACACATTGGTCGACGTGACAACTGCTTCTGTGAGACAGACAGCGTGAGGACATTGGGTGGTCAAGCTAACAAGGAGAGCTGTTCAATGTCATTTTGACAATGCAAAACTTAACTCTTGATGTGGAACATCTCCACTTTACAGTTTAACGAGACAACTTGTTAAAGAATGACATAAACAGAACGCCCTGCAGACCTGGCTTGTATACATGTGTTCCATTAAGCTTCTCTTGAGATAAGCACACAATTTCTCCTGTATAGCTTTATAGTTGGGGGGGGGGGGGGGAAACAGGGTGTTGTTGACTACGTTGTTAGCAGCAGACGAGCAATTCCCTGGACATGCCAGCCGCTAGCTAAACTGATAAGCAGCTCGCTATCTACACATCTCTTTATGTGGAGGCTCCCGGTGTTAGCATTAGCTCTGGGAGTGCTCTATTTATCTGTTTGTGGGCCTTTTTCTCTGAATACTCTGTCTAGTCTTGAGGCTTATGCCCTC
>NC_092089.1:44962351-45007351 GCF_045679555.1 Salvelinus alpinus | reverse complement strand
AACAGTTGAACTGTATAGCCACACACTGATGAGAAACTGTGTGTCTGCAGGGGGAGGAGAACAGCGGGTCATTATGTCATGATTAGGGCCTTGCGTTGGGAGAGGTTCTATTGGGCTCATGGTAAAAGCAAAGCGTGTGTGTGTTTTTGTGTGTGTGTGTGTGTGTGCGTCCGTGTGTATGCGTACCTGCATGTGTGTGTGTGTGTGTGTGTCTCAATTTGAGCATATGTGCACACATACATTTGTGTGAGCTCTCCTGTTGTGTGAACATAATCGCGTTGGCATGGCGACCCTGTCTGTTCGATTCATCTGCGCCAGCTCTCATTGCCATCATCATCTCCATCAGCGGCAGTCAGGAGGCGATGGCCATCCAGGGACTTGCTACCGCGCATACATTTGCATGCTAATCCACACAGATGTTTGCTAATTTCTGATCTCTCCCTGCTGATTGGTTCGTTCGGTGAGTTACAGGATTAAGGGAAATAAATATCTTGGCATAGCTCTGCATAATGATCCGAGGGGTTTTATAACAATGGGTTGGATGAGTTTGGGGAGGAGGGGATTTTTCCTTCTCATGTAACCTGGCTTACACTTTCTCCTCATGGTGACCTCTATAAAGATCTGTTGGCCAGGTATCAATGCACCAGGATTGGGAACCTTGTAAAACACACCAAATCATACAGTCACTTTTTCACCAAACTTAATCAGTGTTTAATCTAGAAAAACATGTTGCACATTGCAATACATGTTCATTTAAAGTAATTGCCTTTTACAATGAAATGAACATCACTTTTGATATGATTCTCTTCTAATTTGTTAAAATACATTTGACTATTACTTAATCCGACCGCTGTTAATTGATAATCACTTAACCGTTTGGTAAACCTGTAGATTTTATATTGGTTGGTCTACTGCAGATTTTGAGAAGTACATAATGAAAATGTATGTTTGTTAATTAGAAACATGTGAAGTATGATATATACTGTACTGCACTATTACCACTATTATGAGTATACTTCACAGTAAATTTAAAATAATCTGACAATGACCAGATCAAAGATATACTGTATGTAATGCATCCCCTATACTGTGAACATATATCCAAAATGAAGTTGCTAGGGTATTTTGCTTTACTAAAATTGCATTGGCCCATACAGTACTGTAATATATGCCATTTACGAAGCAGGTGACAACAGTGAGTCCACACATTTTTGTATGTGACCCCAGTGGGAATCAAACCGACCACCCTGGTGTTGATAGTGCCATGCTCTTAATACTGTAACTGAGCCACACAGGACCACTACAAAACATATGTACAATACAATACTGTAAAATACAAGTGGAAGGTGTAGGATCGTCATCTCCGTGTGTGTGTGTGTGTGTGTGTGTGTGTGTGTGTGTGTGTGTGTGTGTGTGTGTGTGTGTGTGTGTGTGTGTGTGTGTGTGTGTGTGTGATAGGGAACTGGTTTCCATCCTCCATCTCATTCACTCATCAGGCTAGCTCATACTTTCTATACACATTGTCCAGGGTGTAGATATCTGTTATTGTAATGTAGACAGAGATAATGGGTTTTATTGGGTTCAATGTTTATCTCTGATATGTTAGTAAATTAGATTTCTTCCATCTGGATGCCTTGCCTATGATGTAAGGGCATGATGGCTGTGTGTGCCAGAGTGTTTGTGTGTGTGTGTGTGTGTGTGTGTGTGTGTGTGTGTGTGTGTGTGTGTGTGTGTGTGTGTGTGTGTGTGTGTGTGTGTGTGTGTGTGTGTGTGTGTGTGTGTGTGTGTGTGTGTGTGCTCATTCCATCTCTCACCTGCAGAAGACCCCCATGCCGTCCAGTAGGTAGCACTGGCCTCCGTTGAAGCAGTAGCTGGGCAGTGTGTCGCAGGGGGAGCGGCAGGTTCCATTCTGCTTCACGTAGCCCTGGCGACAGCCACCGGCTCCGTCTGAGCCATCCACGGGTAACGCTGGAGGGGCTGCCGTAGAGCCCTCTGGAGCAGCAGCAGCATCCCCACTGGGCAGCCTCTTGTCTGGGGTGAAGGAGCCGGAACCTGGGGGATCCCTTGGCCTGGAGCGGGATGGAGGCTCGGCAGTTAGCCTCAAGTCGTCATCCCCATCCAAGGTATCAGTAGTGGTACTGTAGGAGTACTCATCAGGGGTGGGCGACGCACCCTCCTCGTACGGCGTGAGGTAGTCGTAGTTGTCTGGCATGGCCCAGGAAGTGGGGTCGCCGCCCTGGAGCTCGTGGGCCAAAGAGGAGGGAGAGGGAGGGGCTAGGTCCAGGCCGCGGCCGCGAGAGGCGGGGTCGAAGAAGTCTACGGTGAGGACGTCCGGGCGAGAGGGGTTAGCGGCGGCGGGGGGAGGGGCAGTGGTGGTGGCTAGATTGGCTACTCCTTCTCGGAAGCGGCGGTCTAGGTCAAAAACGTTGTCTCTGGCGTTCAGCCACGGTGGGTCGGTGTGCTCCTCTTCATCCTCTTCCTCCTCGGGGCCACGGGGGTTGCTAGGCAGAAGGAGCTCTGTCTCTGCTGAGTCGGGGCTGATCCTGGGCGGGGCCACCACCTCCTCCTCGGCTGGCAACACCTCTTCTCCCAGCATGCCGCTGCCCTGCTCCTCTTTGGAGCGGTGCATGCGGCCGGCCCTCTGGGTCACCGTGACGACGGTGCTGACTGAGGCGCTGACCCTGGTCACCTCGATAACAACATCATTCACTTTGGCCGCTTCCTCGACCTTACTGGACAGGGATGTCACGTTGGCTGTGGTGTCCAACTCAGTGACATTGGACCCCAGAGTGTTCCCTGAAAACATACAAGAAAACAATGTTGTCAGGGGTCAGGTCTCATAACCACACACAGCCATGAGTGAATATCCTTTTATCAATCTGTCCACTTAATGTCATTCATAATACAAAACACGGACACAAGAACTAGACCTACTATAAGCGGCAGAGATACAGATGTAGGATCTTAATTTGAGCCAGTTTGCTACGGCATGAAAATAATCCTGCAGCAACAGGAAATGTGAATTATTATGTGGATTAGAAAAAAAAATTGTAGGGGTTGATAGATTTTTCATTAGGGCAAGTCAAGTCTGACATTTTTTAAATGGAAATTACAAACCTTAGAGGCCTTTTTAAACCTCAGATACACTACAAGTTTGCATTTCCTGCTGTGAGGGAAATTCTCAGCAACAAAAGAGTGGTCAAATTAACATCCTACATCTGTAGTAAACAAACACCAACCGAACAAACTATCAGATGACCAGTGACTTTCTTGCATTGAGGCTTCAGCCAAGAATCCACATACGAGCTGTGTCAATTGAATGACTGAACATATCATGACTCAAGTCCCTAGTCACTGGGCGGTATCTGTCTCCCAAGATGGCTCAGCAGTCCAGCATTACCCTGAGGCTAAAATGCAAAACAAATTAAACCAAGGTGGACTGGCCATATACTTATCCACTGGTCAATTACATTAGCCAAGTGTAGCTCCTTATTTCTCTCCTAAAGCAGCTTTGGCGAACCGCATGGATTATGTGTAATAATTGACTAATGTACTTGAATGGCAAGGAGCTGGGATTAGGGCTTATGGTTTGGGGTTTAGGGGCTCCGGGGCTCCCTGTGGGAGGTGGAGTGATCTGGAGACGGTCATATGGCATCTTCACCCTGCAGTCTCACAGAGAGCAGCGCTGAGAGAAACACAGGAGACACACTACTTGAACCAGACACACACGTCGTTCAGTGAAAGAGTGTTGGATTTACTTGTCAGTAAGAGACCAACATGTTTTCTTTCACAGAAATGGCATCATCATATTTAATAAGCGCTATGCCATTTGTGACGTGGTGTCTAGGTTTCAGCGTGGTGTCCAGCAAAAAAACATTCACGCCCACACAAACCAATATCTCATATCAAACAATATAACAATTTCTTAATAAAAAGTGGTGCATGACAACCAAATAACTCACAAAGCTTCAACAAAACCAGGTGCTGTTATACTAGCGTTATTTGTAGGAAATATACAGTAGTCCAATAGAGTATTACATTACTAAGCAGATAAAGTTAATGGGTAGCAGCCAGGTGGAATCCTGGGCTTATTTCTGCTGTAGTTAGAGAAACAGAGGCTTTTGAAATGAGGGTGAATTTTGGGTTAATCCATCCACCAGATACACTCATTCTGCTACTCACACTGCTGTTAAAGACATCATCTGACATTCTGAGCAGCGTCGCTTCTGCCAAAACCCCTATGGACCGCCACGCTTACACACATATTCAGGGAATATACTTTAAAGGGAATATACTGTACACGCACACACACACACACACACACAGAGAGACGCACGGACACACACACACACAGAGAGACGCACGGACACACACACACAGATGCACGGACACACACACACACACACACACACACACACACACACACACACACACACACACAGAGACGCACGGACACACACACAGAGATGCACGGACACACACACACACACACAGAGACGCACGGACACACACACAGAGACGCACGGACACACACGGGCATTCCCTCAGTAAGTGATGGACTCTACAGGGAACAGAACAGGCTAGCTAACGCTGCGTGAGTAGTCCCCAGGGGAAAAGGCTACTCAACAGACAGCTCCCTCCGACGGTAAAGAGACACTTTAGTCACACTTCTGTGTTTGTTCAGCTCTAACAATCACTTAGTCACTTTACGTCTTTAATAGTTGTATGTCTGGAAAACAAACAGAGACAGAAAGTAACGTTCCAAAGACAAGGTCTGTCTCATTGTTTCTGTCAAAATGGCCAAACAGTAACCTGAGTCTGGGTTTCCTGTTGTTTTCACCATCAACATCTATATCAGTATCATTCAAAGTATGGCCAGTGTAGTGGGCTAACAGCCTTAGAAATATTGTTGTACTACATTGGGCATCAACTCTTTCATGAAGTAAAACATTCCATACATGTGGTTCTCTCTTGTAAAAGGTCATATAATCACCATATAAGCAATGTCATATCATGGAGAATCATAGGCTGTCCAAAATTCGAATCTTCAAGCGATTACTTAAAGGTAAAACTAAATCATTTTCAAAGGCTTCTTAAAACATTTTACTGCAGTGGGCTAAATCAGGGTCACACAGAGTGTTACTTGGTAGTCTTAAACAAATCTACTATGAAACAAAAGTATACACCTCACACACGTGGTTATGGGCTTAAAGAAAAGAAGACACCTGTACAATGTCAGATATAGAGTTGAAATGTATTACATTTGAGTTTGCATACCAATATAACACTTTATATACTGTACATCACAGAAGACTGAAATATAACAAAACCATTTGACATAGAAACACCGGATTTTCAGCAGTTAAAAAAAAATAAAGTTAATTAATTATGAAATTACAAAAAATATTAATAACATTCCACCCATGAGGCCACTAGGGGGCGATTTGGTTATTTGACTGCAGGAAAGGTTATTAATCACTCATCTACGTAGAGACACACTCTCTCTCTCTCAAACCCTTCTGTTTCTCTCTCTGTCTGTCTGTCTCTCTCTCTCTAGGGAGGACACCAGTGGTGCTCCTGAAGAGCCGCTCTATTGGAGGCAGCAGTGTGTCTGTCTGCCAGAGAGCTTTGCTGATTCTCTGAAGTGAGTTTCAATTAAAAATGTATCCTCACATAGTCTTGTTAGCCTAATTGGATTAACAAGGAGACTTTTGACAGGCCGCTGATTTCGCTGGGCACCACCGGCCAGGAGTAGGGTTGTAAAATCCCGTTAACTTCTAATACATTCCCTGGTTTTACAGAAATCCTGGTTGGAGATTTCCAGATTCCGGGAATCCTCCAACCGGGATATGGGGAAAACCAGGGCATTTATTGAAAGTTCACTAAATTTCACAGCCTTAGCCAAGACCCATAGATAGAGAACCACTGTGAACAGCGGGCCCGTATCTCCCACTGGTACACAGCTATCTCCTCATCACCTGACCAAGCCACAAATAAAGGCTTTTGATTCAATAAGGAGAACTGAAGTTTAGTCATAGAGACTTCTGCTCACATGCAGGGAGAGTGGGCCTGGCCGTATATGTGCGGCTGTTTCTGAAGTCAAACTAGAACACATGAAGGCACTTACACCATTCTTGGAGTTACTTGAGTTGAGGTTTCCAATGAAAGACTTGTATACACCAGAGACAAATAGCAGTCTCATTCTCTTGAAACAATGTGAAGACACTGATTTGATAAATCCAGTTGCAAGGCGAGACTACTAATACCTGTCTAAAAATACTTCATATTGCATTTGAGACTGTTTATGATCAAGCAAAGTTTTAGGAGATCAGAGAACAGAAAATCTGCATGTGTTATCTTAAAAACGTTATTTGAGGTAGAAAAACAAAGCTGAAAATGCAGTGTAATTTTGTGTAAATCATAGATTTGATGTCAAAGGGAGACTTGTGTGAGATTGAGGAAGGTGACTTACCTATTCAGTATGAGTAACCATACATCCTGAACACCAACCCAATCCCAGCCAACAAGCTACACTGTGCCCACTATGACACAGAGCCTGTCCAACAAAACGGACATTAGATCCACAGGTGGCAGCCTGGCATGATGCCACAATGGCCTGAATGGGGATTGCCAGGGTAGGGTCAGGGTAGGGCCAGGGTAGGGTCAGATCCCTGTTTAGTCCTGGTCTTCTCACCGTTCCTGGCCTCCACTGCTGATTGTCCCCCTGGCCCAGATGGAATGAGGCTCACGGGGGCCACAGCGGACCCCTGGCCAAGGGCTGTTGAAGAGCAGTGTGTGGCGGCCTGGGAGGGTGGGGGGTGGATAAAGTGGTCTTTGTGCTACCCTTTCAGACGGGACTGTCAGACAGTGTTACATAAGGAACCCCCTCACTCCTTAAAGCGTATTCTGAGGTGTTTGGGGGGTATGGGGGGGGGGGGGGGGGGGTAATGAGAGGTATTTGGCATTGCCAGGGACAACAGGGTTGGTGTTGGCTAGCTGCCCAATCTTTTGTTTCCTGGTTAGTTGGGATGCGTTGCCTACCTCCAAATGAAACGGGGGATTGTGATTGGCTATGACAGACTGGCTATGACAGTAAAGAGGACGGGGATTGGTTGTGACAGATTTTAGCTCCCAGGCAGTGTCTGCTGACCCAGACAGAAGGATATAGGGGTGAAGGGTCAGAGGTAAGGGTGGCCAGAGCAGTGAGATAAAGTACAGCACAGCTGGCTGTAGCTTCAAATAAATATATCTGTTTATATGTCTCTGGGAAAGACAGGGAGGGAAAGAGAGGAAGAGAAAGAGAGGGAGGGAGGAAAAGAGAGGGAGGGAAAGAGAGAAAGCAGTTGAGAGAGAGAGCAGAGGGAGACACTAGGAGAGTAAGCGAGAGAGAGTATGGAGATGCCAAGAGTAAGAGAGTGTGAGATAGGAGGATGGTGAAGTGAAAAAGATGAGCAGACGGAATGGCAGTTAGGTGCGCATGAGAGAGAGAGAGAGATGAACAGCAAAGGATGATAGTCAAGTGAAAAGGATTATGAGGTTGTGTGTGAGAGAGAGAGTGAGTCTGACTGATCACTCGTTTCCATTGATTGTACAGTGAGCTCCCTCTAAACAATCCTCAAGAGAGAACCTTCATACTGTATATAGACACACACATACACACATATGCGCGCGTCTAACACACACACACTATATAACCATTATGAATAATGCATTAACCTTTTTCTCTTTACTCAACACCACTCATTAATATCTATGAAAGTGGATATGCATGGGTCTGCATTCAGCCTTAATTGAATACCCCTGCATTGATTTCCACCTACCACTCTGCTACTCTCTCCATCTCTCTCTCTCTCTCCTTCTCCCTCTCTCTCTCTCCTTCTCTCTCTCTATACCTTCCTCCCTCCATCACATAAAACCTTTCATTTCTGTGCTCAACAGGTGGCAGGCTGGAGGAGGGATGGGTTGCCATGGCAACAGTCTTGCCCTCACTGTGCAGAGAAAGAGTTGATGCAGCGTTGCTAACCTAACAGATCTGCACACAAACACACGCACGCACGCACACAATACAAGGACAAAACGCTAACACTCACATTTTCAGACATCAATATTAAGTGCGTAAGAACAAAGGGTGTGTGTGCAGGTGTGTGGTTTACAGAAGACTTGCTATTTGTGTGTGCCTGGTCGTGTGTGTGCGTGTGTGTTATCAAAATGCAGAACAGGGAGCCTGTCCTCTCTAAGCATGCCCCTCCGGTGTCCATACTCCATACACTACTCCTTTACCTTCCTGCTTTCACCTGATTGGTTCAAGCCAGTGGTTCCCAACCAGAGATACTAGGACCCCTGGGGTACTTGGCCTATCCATAGGGGGTACTTGAGACTCATGATACCACAAAATGCCCATGAGGGGGTACCACAGGGGTACTCCGGGCAGAGCTAAATTCAGTAACCAAAAAAGGTTGGGAACCACTGATTTAAGTGATTAGCCTAATTAAAAATCAAGGATTCGATCAACTCCCCGCTTTCAAAGGCATCCAGGGATCATACAGACCACATGAATCCAGCGATCAGTAAGATTATTGTCTTTCTCTTTTTCTTTCATTTGTTCTTTCTTTCTTGGTTCAGCTGAATGTGGTTGTGTGGTGGATTTCTTTATTAATATAATAATATATGTATGTCATTTGGCAGACACTTTTATCCAAGTCATGCATTTTACATATGGGTGGTTCAGGGAATTGAACCCACAACCCTGGCGATGCAAGCACCATGCTCTTACCAACTGAGCTGCAGAGGACCACCTCTTTGACAGGGGGAGGTAGGGGAATGACTGCTAATTGGACAGGGCTCAACTATGGAAGCCGTCTCGGTGATGTAATACGCTCCGCTCGCATTGCAGAGCACGGTTCGCTTTGAGGAGACTAGATGTGCGCTGACACATTAGGAGGCGCGTGCACTGACATGAACTCGCTGACACGCACACAGACTACTAGAACGTACAAGAACACAAAGATGCACACTCTTTCTTAACACTATCACAACCTATGGGAATGCTCACACACACGTTTAAACGGCTGGCCAGGTCAAGCCAACCGACACCTATGTTAATGGTCCCCTGCTGGCAACTGGAGGCAGAAACTTGGAGCAGGGGGGTGCAGGTGGTAGGACAGAGAGAACGGGATAACACTATTTTGTCTTCTTCTCTCCGTGCTTCTCCTCTGATGATGAGATGCAAGGTCACCCCACAATCCCCCTGAAGCAACACGGAGAGGAGCTGCTTGGGAAGGAGGGTGTGCCTAAAGCGGGTTTCATGTTACACATGCAGAGGCGTCTTTGCGCTGAGCAAGCCATTGTTTGAGATGGAAGGAGGTGGAGTGCAGCATGTGAGGTGCTGGGAGGTTGAGGTCATCCACCCAAGGTTCTAATGATTTCAGCTCTCCAATGGTGATGTGTCCAACCTAGCAGTGAACAAAGCTCATTGTATGACTAATGTGAAATGAGTAATGTATACTACTGGGACTAGAGAAAGGAGGGTTGGGACTACACCCATTGGCAGGTGTTTTCTAATGAGCAGACCAATGTAAGAAGGATATGTAGGTAGGCTGTTTTAGCATGTGGCAGATCTAACCTGGGTCACATTTACCATTACACAGAGCACATACCACAGTGGCATCATACAGAACACACAGAGAGAGAGAGAGAGAGAGACGTGCACTATTTCTACAATTTACTTTAAATTTATTTTAAAATGACTTATGATCTAAATTTGTTTTTTCCCCTAAAATGATATAAAAAAAGGCTGGGAGGGATTGGCTTGCAGATTAACACACTGCGCTTCAAAGATAATCTGTCCGCGGCAGATGTGTGTCAGCAGGCCAGAGGAGAGGGAGGGAGAGGCAGGCAGGAGGGAGAGGCAGGCAGGCAGGAGGGAGAGGCAGGCAGACAGGAGGGAGAGGCAGGCAGACAGGAGGGAGAGGCAGGCAGACAGGAGGGAGAGGCAGGCAGACAGGAGGGAGAGGCAGGCAGGCAGGCAGGCAGGCAGGCAGGCAGGAGGGAGAGGCAGGCAGGCAGGCAGGAGGGAGAGGCAGGCAGGCAGGAGGGAGAGGCAGACAAGCAGGAGGGAGAGGCAGGCGGGAGAGGCAGGCGGGCGGGCGGGGAGGTCCCTCATTCCCAGAGTCCATCACCGTGCTGGCCCCAGGGACATAAATCCTGGAAATGTAGTTAAGCCTTGACTACTATTACCCCCTCCATCACCCGTCCAAACCCGCTCACACAGCCATCATTCTGAGTGGGGGAGGGGAGATGCCTCTTACATCCCTCACTACTACCCCCTAACCATCTCTTCACTTCACTATGGAAGACTGAAAATGCCACCAAGAAGAGGAGCCCTGACATGTAATTAACTGTCATTGTTAGGGACACCGTTCTTTGGTCACCACAGTGTTCACAGTAGAAGGAGCAGGTTGTGCCACTGCCACAGCCCACCGGTGAAGCAAGAAAATTAGGGGGATGATGGAGGGCTCACCCTCCCTACAGGAGTATTAAAAGCCTAGTTCACAAATTTTGTGGAACTAATGTTTTAAATTGTATTTTTATCAGAGGGTGCTGCACCCTCAGCCCCCCTACTTTCCTGCCGCTATCATTGTATATATTTGGCATGGCTGATGTTATATTAAATATTCACCCATTTAATCAGGGCATTTTGACCTTGTTTGAGCATGTCTTGGCGCATTGGTACCGTCTTCAGTGCCCTGTTGCTGGGCGGTGATGGGCATAAACTGATCTTCTTTTTGCCGGTTGGACAATAGCGCACCAACCCGGACCAGTCTCCAGAGGCTACACAGACGTTTTTTTTTATACTGACATATGGATAAGTAAATATAGCCTAACATCCCATCCTTCCGCAGACTACATTGCCTGTAAGTAGGGTACCAATTCACGCTCCCGTTCCTACAATCACTGGACATCATCCTCCCATCCAAGCGGAAGTGGCCAAACATAAAATCTAATGGTAATGGCGACCGAGTAAGGACATTTAAATAAAAATGAATCGACTAAATTAGGTAGCCTATATCCCCATGATGTCACATTGATTCTATCCCTGGGCTATTCATAGCCAACAACATTATTAATATGTAAGAAGTGCTGTGATTCAGCATGAGACAAATGAGGAAAGAGAGTTTTCAGTGTCTTTTCATGTTTTCTATAAAAGCCAAGGCGCGCTGTATCAGAATGTCTGTTCAGAGTGGTTGATGAATAATGCAACAGGGACTCCGACCGTAATCCTGCCTTTGTGTCGCCTGGCTCCATCATTGCCATAGTGACAGCAGCAGCCTCGGGGGAGCAATTTTAGTGCATCGGCTCGCCACTATTACCCCGTAAAACCGATACAGAGAGTGGGTCATTGCTGAAAGGCAATTGTGCCATCCGGCTCTCCAAAAACCAATACAACTTCCATGCAATTGCCTCTCTTTGGAATTGACCCATTGCCCGACAATATCCCACCCATAATGTCATCTCATAACCCAAATAAAATATTGGTTAACGTCCTGGGAAAAGATAGCCTATGGTGCAGTGCTCAATGCCACTATTCTGAGAGTGAGCGCATGACCAGTCGGCTCTAGCCTACAATAGAAGACTCACTGGCCCCCTTTGTTGGACTGACTCCCTGTGCAAGTGTGTTTAGTAGTCACTGGTTTCACGGTGGTCAGCCTATCATACACACACAAAAAGACAACCCATGCTTTCTTGTGAGTAAAAACGTATATGATTTCTTACCATGTACAAAGAGGGGAATCAAGTGTAGAACCAGAATGCTTGACAGCATCATTTGCCTCCAGCATCCCGTGCAAAACCTCGCTTCCTTTCTGTTCATGCCTGCGTGTGATGGACAGAAAATCTGATGAAAATCCCTCTGAAAATGAAGTGTTCAAAATATAAATAATCCGAATAGTAAATCTTTTGATTTGATTTGTGCCCCCTATCCACGTTAGACTCCCGCCTCCCTGTGCTTCCCCATAGTAACTTCGTCTTGAGTGGTGTGCTCGTATTTACTTCTCCCGCTTATTCAATTAGCCACAGTACAATCGTTCAAGGCCCCGTCGCCACCGAATATCGGCCAGACGGAGACCTCGCACAGCGAAGGATGGACGTTCCGTACTGGAGCTGAGTTGAGCGCAAGCGAAAGCTGCGGCTCCGTTTGTCTTTGATTAGAGCGATGGCACTTCACCATAGGACGACAGGCGACGCTCCGCGGAATGTGATGCTATCGGCACTGCTCTCACCATATGGGAAGGGGAAAGGATTGTTGCTGCCCCCCTCCTCCCGTCTCCTACTCCTACCCCTCCTCTTCCCAAGACTTTTTCCCTTTCAATAATTTGGACCAATTTGCTATTCAACTGAGACTATTGGATTTTGCCAGTGCACACACTCAGCTCGGCATTTCAGCAGCCTTTTAAACACAATTTATCAACGGAGACTTAAAATAAAAATTATAATAATTCTGCGTGAGTGCGCAGGCGTATGCTTATTTTCCACTGTCAAATGTTTCAAGCATTTCCCTGAAGATATTGATGCTTTGGCCAAATGTTTGAATAAATCAAGTTAAATATAAATCATGGGTTTTAAGCACTGTGCTCAAACTTCTATTCGGTGCATGGGCCACATGCCACATAACAGTTGGATGAGAGGGAGATTTAAAGTAAAGTTGGGTTTTAATGCTTTAGAAACAACATGTTTTGGTTAATTGTTTGTTCGGATAAAGAAACAAAGAGCAGAGAGGGGGCGGGGTGTGAGAGACATTGGGATGCAGTGATGAATGCACGAGGAGGGCCCAGGGTACTGACGGTGGGGGTCCCATACATTCTTTCACAAGCTACCAGCTCTCACAGTCTCAGGTCAGAATTAGGCTACATGTTCATCCATGTTTGTCAAACGAGAAATTTCAAGGTGTTTTAAGTTTAGGCATTAACTCTGGATTTTTACGGTTAGGGTTAAGTTGAGGCATTAAATTGATTTTTACGGTTAGGGTTAAGTTCAAATTCTTAAAATTAGGCATTAACTCTGAATGGATAGGCTTAAAACAATAATATCAGAAACAACTTTCTATTGCTTGATTCCAACATGCAACCTTTGGAATCAGAGGCAGATGCTTGAAGCTAATTAACAGTGCTCACTGTTGCCCCTAGTGGGCATTTTACACTTCATTCGACGTTCTCAGACATGGATGGACTTAGAATACTGACTTGTATCACGGGTGACCTGGCTGGCCACAAGACCATGGAGGATGACCATGGAAGAAGAGGGGAAGTAGTCCCTGCAGCGGGCTTTTATGTTGTGTGTGTGTGCGTGTTTTTGTGAGCATGCGAATGCTTGCCCGCATGTGTGTGTGTGTGTGTGTGTGTGTGTGTGTGTGTGTTTGTTACAAGTTAATACAAAATAATAAAAAAATTGGAAAATGCTACATTTGTTAAATGAATTGTGAAAAGTAAGTCAATTAGAAATGCAGTGTGAAACAAATGAATAATTGACTGTCCTATTTCAAATTAGACTATTCAACGTTTTCACGTAGGCAGGGTTCAGCTAAATTAAGGATGGTACTCACACATCCTACCTCTCCAACACACCTGACGATGATCGCTTTGCCTTCCTGTGAGGGCTTTGTGTGTGTTTGTGTGTATATGTGCGTGCTCGCACCCTGCAGATTGCCTCAAGCAGTTTGCAGCCCTCCTGCCTACCAATACACCTCTTTGGGGGAACGGAACGGGACGGGACGGGACAGACAGACAGACAGACAGACAGGACATTCTCTCCTCAATGGACTTTGCTGAGATCTTCAAATCATCTATCAGAACTATCCTTCACCAACTGTTCTCATAGTTTGCAGTCTCCATGCTTTTTAAACACATTAGAGACTTTGTTAGTATCCTCTGAGTGACTCCTTCTTCTGAGTGACTGTGTATATATGTAACGGATGTGAAATGGCTAGCTAGTTAGCGGGTACGCGCTAATAGCATTTCAATCGGTTACGTCACTTGCTCTGAGACCTGAAGTAGGGTTTCCCCTTGCTCTGCAAGGGCCGTGGCCTTTGTGGAGCGATGGGTAACGATGCTTCGTGGGCGACCGTTGTTGATGTGTGCAGAGGGTCCCTGGTTCGCGCCCGTGTCGGGGCGAGGGGACGACGTAAAGTTATACTGTTACATTGATGCTGTTGACCCGGATCACTGGTTGCTGCGGAAAAGGAGGAGGTTGAAAGGGGGGTGAGTGTAACGGATGTGAAATGGCTAGCTAGTTAGCGGGTACGCGCTAATAGCATTTCAATCGGTTACGTCACTTGCTCTGAGACCTGAAGTAGGGTTTCCCCTTGCTCTGCAAGGGCCGCGGCTTTTGTGGAGCGATGGATAACGACGCTTCGTGGGCGACTGTTGTTGATGTGTGCAGAGGGTCCCTGGTTCGCGCCCGTGTCGGGGCGAGGGGACGACGTAAAGTTATACTGTTACACATATAACATTTTTAGATGGGGTCAATTAGTTCAGAGCGACTTGACTTTCACTACCCCCTCTACTCACACGATAACCCCCTTTATTTGCCCTTAAGAAATGCACCCACCCGGAGCTGAATCAGCCATTTGACTATGTGCGAGTCAGGTTGATTGGTTAGAAGAGGGGATTCCCCCAATGTCCAAATAGACCCCCCTAAACCACCTCACCCCAGATCTGTCTCTGGGCGTCATGTACTCATTTTGGGGTTAATGCCTCTTACAGCTTTCATGTCTGCTCTAACCAGGGCTGTTGTTATGACAGTCTCACCAATCGGTTTAATTTTGAACACGGGGCCGTCAACAACATTGGGATTAGACATAAATCCTCACTCTCCTCTCCCCAAAAATATGACTGACCCCCCCCCACCTCAGGGGAAGAATTAATATCCGGTTGCGGTGACACAGGGTTACTGGGTACAGGCAGGCATGCACGCACACAACAACAAAACAAACAATGTAACAATTAGGCAGTTTCTCAGACACCCTGGGGCAAGACTGAGGTCATCGTAGGTCAGACTGGAAAGGTGGGAGGTTCAAAGGTCATACCTACCCATCTAACCAAAAAAGAAAGACTGGGATTTTTGGATTTTCCCCTCTGATTCCCATTTTCTTCAATGTTCTAGGAACACCTCCCTTCAGCTCTGTTGTTGGGATGTTCTCAGAATGTTTCTAAAGCTATTGTAGATTATACCGTTGACAAACAGACATTAGACCGTTATCCCTAACCTTTAACTAAGAAACACTGCAAGATGTTTGCTGTGGGTAACATATCCTGTGTCAGGTATGAACATGATAAAGTAAGATTGGAGAAGAGTTTAACAGATGACCCCAGGTCATTCAATGACCAACATCACTGTATATACTTATTAATAATATCTCATTATGGTTTCATTATTACAGCTGTGTGGCAGATAGTGCTAATGAGGCCAGACAATGACCTTTTAGGCTGCTTCTCTTCTGAATTCCAGCTATACATGCCCAGTGAACACGCTCACGTGGGAGTTTGAGACAGAGGGAGAGACAGTGTGTGTGTGGGGGGCGGTGGGGGTGTCTGTGTGTGTATCTGTGTGTGCACTTACTCGTAGTCGTGTGTGTGGTGTGGCATGAGGTCTTTATTAATGAATTGGAGAAGAGTCTCAGTGATTATTTTTCTCATGCAGCTTACATTGTTTCCTGGAGTACCACATGCATGGTACTTCTGGTTGTGACATGCATACGAGTCATACAATGCATATTCGGATAGACAGACACGCACAGATTTTATTTTACAGATCCATGTTCCAGATGTATTTTACAATCCACTTCCAGTCCAGTTAAAACACATACTGCCACAGCCTTCCCTTTTCCTCCATCCCTCTTTGTCCTCCTCCTCCCTCCTCCTCCTTCTTTCCGTTGCCGTCTGAGCAGTGTTGCTATTCCTAGTGCCGGGTTGGGCTTTGGGGAACACAAGCTGACATGCTGCTAACCAGAGCAGAACTAAACTGTTTGTGCACCCCCTTTTAAACCAACCTCCCGTCCCCAAAAAACCCGTCCCCCTTCGCTTAAACCCCAAACATAGCACGTTGCACTGGCCGCCAATCATCCAAACCATCGTCCCCCTCCTCCATACGTACTGTACATAAGCTTCAGCCTCACCCGTTCCAATCACCCCCCCTCCCCTCCCCTCTCCCTGCACCCAGTGCACCCAGCAGCAACATTTTCCTCATCCTTCTCTCTCTCGCACGCTCTCTCTCTTCCTCCCTCCTCCGGCAGAAAAGCTTCAATAATTTGCAAGAGCATTTGTTACTATGTACATAGCCAAGGCTAACCACCCACTCACAGGCTCCAGAAACTAAGACGGGAGTATACAAGAATGGTCTAATACACAGATGGAAAAAACACACACACACACGCACAACACACACACATTAACAAACTGACTTCTCTTTTTTTCTTTGTTAACCAGACATTCCCTGGACCAGTTTTCCTCTCTGCAAATTTACCAGTGTCAAAATAAAGCACAGCCTGGCACGTGTCAATATTTGATCGCCTCTCGTACGTCAATTCCAGTAAACCATTGAGATCAATTTAGCAACATTGGCTCCAATGAGACTGGTGGATGTTAGGCTGATGGAAATGGCACACGGTTAATGTCTGCACGAACCAGTTAGCCGAGGCCAATGACCAATATGAGAGTGAGAGTTGAGAGGGACTGGCTACTCATGATTCCACCATTCCTAATTCTACAGACTCCATGTTGACATAGTAAGTCAGTAAATACAAGGTTCATGAATAAATAGCAGAGTGGGGCCTGTTGAAGCGTTGGCGTGGGGGGTCTGGGTAGAGAGAACAATGAGAGGTAAGTAAGTCACACACAACACACATATACTTTGATCGTATCAGGCTGCATTTCTGTACTTTCATTATATCACATAGTCAAAGTGGGCCGTGGATATAGAGGACAATCCTAGCCACTGTAGCCTACTGTCGAGCCACTGACGATTTCTTCTTGCATCATTTGAAGTTTGAGACAGTAGCAGACAAAATGGATGTAGGTAATGAGGGAGATGGAGCGAAACGGAATGTTTATGTATCCGTCGCCCAGGACGCAATGAAGCGTGGGAACGCAGGTAATAATAGCTTGTTTGTGTGTGTGTGTGTGTGTGTGTGTGTGTGTGTGTGTGTGTGTGTGTGTGTGTGTGTGTGTGTGTGTGTGTGTGTGTGTGTGGATAGAGAGAAAGAGAAAGAGCTCTATTGTCATTGTCCCCTCATGTGTTCACAGCTAATGCGTTCTCATCAAATACCGAACAGAAAGATGACAGACCTGCAGGAATCCATGCGGCGGCTGCCAGAGTTGCTTTGCCCATTAGGAAGCACTGAAACCTCTTGTCTACAGCACTTTTACAGCCTATGACTGGGATAATTAGCTAAGTACTGCTCAGCAATGGCTTTCACTCAATCAGTCGAGCGGAAGAACAGAATCGGAGCAATTGAAAGGAACATTTGGTAGTCCTGTGTACAACTAAAAGCACGGTAAGTGAGGCTGATTGTGTGTGTGTGTGTAATGTTACTTTATGCATGAGTCATCCATTGCCAGTGTTTACATTGCATCTGTACAACTGAATGGTATCTAAATGTGATTTCAGAGTAGTTCACACTGGCCTTTTTCAGTGTAATTTACAGGTCAAAGTTTACTTCACAGGGGAGAAGGGAGAGATGGGCGACTGCAGTACAAAGACGGCCAGGTTTTTTAAAAGCTTGTTTGACCATTTCCCTCCAAAAATACAGTAAATATTGAGTAATAAGTGAGAATTGTTGGGCAATACTACCGTAAGTTAATATGGTCTGATACCTGCATTGGAGTAATTACAACAATGAGATGAGAATGCCTGTGAGGAGCGAGGGATGGTGGGTGAAGAAGATGGAGAGATAAGGAGAAGTTTGCATACGTCACTCCTTTCCCCATCACCCCCTCTGGCAGTGTGAACCGCTGCCCTACTTTAACATCCTCCATCTTTAATAAACCCCTCGCTCACATCCCCCTCAGCGCTTACAGTATGAGACATCAACCTGTCAGGCAGGAGCACCACACACACACACACACACACAAGCATGCACACACACTTGTATTAGCGCAAAAGCTGATGTGTGGTGAAGTCTCTGGCACAAAATGGCTGCCCGTGCACCACCTACTCTAAGTGGATGCTATGTATTGGTAGTGAATGGAGTTAACCATACAGAATGTGAAGTGCTTGATGCATGGTGAAAGCGCTGTTTCAACGCAGTCCATGATTATTATCATTATAGCACTAAGCCACTGTTCTCTGACACTAACCAGTGTGATAGACTGCCCATGGCGCTACTTGCTCTGGTGCTCTACAGTGAAAAAAATGTCGCCATGGCAACATCCTCCGACAAAGGGCAAGGACCCTCTGTGCGTCAGATAGAGACGGAACCTACCTGTTACACAGGCACAGGCATACGCACACACACACGCTGCTAAAAAAACAGATATTGCTCACACAGGCTTCATCCGTCCCTACATTTGCATTGCGCTGGTAATATGTTTTCAATGGCACAGAGCCTCTAGAAAACTGGGAAATGACGCCTAGGTTTGTATGCATTATGGTAAGGAAATGTTTGGGAGGACACTTCTCTCCTATTCCCAATGCACTATTCATAGACCTGTTTAGGGCCTGTCAACACAAATCACTTCATATTCATGAATCTGTTTATGGATGATAGTTATGAATTTGTTTATGTTTACAGACACTAAATCAAGCACATAGAGCTGGACTGTCGGCCCAAAGGGAAGGATGAAATTGATACACTATTGACATTACTAGCAAGCAAGACAGCTGGGCTGATGCTAAAAACAGGTTGAAACAATAGCAGCATGGTAGTCTACTTCAATTACTAAGGGTACTTGATCTGTTGCCTAAGCAACCAAAGAGAGGAACAGGAAGATGGGACTACAAAGAGAGCAGAGAGGAAAAAGAAAATGTAAACAATCAAGGTGAAGGTAAAATGAGGAGAATGACATAAAGGGGGGAAATCCGAGGAGAGAAAGGGACTGTGAAGTAGAGCTGTGCTTCAGTTGTGAAGAGTAACGCTCATCGGTGGTGGCAGAATCAGCACAGCTGTGGGAGGGCAGAGGGAGACACTGTGTCAATTATGAAACATCTCAACTCATTCAGGGAGCAGCTAGTCTCTATCCCCATGCCCATCAGCAGCACACTCTCTCGCTGCGTCTATCTCTACCACTCACTCAGCTGGGGAAGAGGAGTGGAGGAAGGAGGGAGAGTGTATGGGGGACAAAAGGAGGAGTGTGGATCGGGAGGTTGATCCCCTTGTCTTCTTTCCTCTGTGACCACTGATAAACACAAGTACTGGATAGGTGTCCTGTCCACCATATTGCCATGCTTTTATACTGAACCAAAATGTAAACGCAACACACAACAATTTCAAAGATTTTACTGAGTTACAGTTCAGATAAGGAAATCAGTCAATTTAAATAAGTTCATTAGGCCCTGATCTATGGATATCACGACTGGGAATACTGATATGAATCTGTTGGTAACAGATACTTTAATAAAAAAAGGTAGGGGCGTGGATCAGAAAACCAGTCAGTATCTGGTGTGATCACCATTTGCTTCAGGCAGTGCAACATCTCTTTCGCATAGATCAGACTGTTGACTGTGGCCTGTGAAATGTTGTCCCACTCCTCTTCAATGGCTGTGCGAAGTTGCTGGATATTAGCGGAACACGCCGTCGTGCACGTCGATCCAGAGCATCCCAAACATGCTCAATGGGTGACATGTCTGGAGAGTATGCAGGCCATGGAAGAACTGGGTCATTTTCAGCTTCCAGGAATTATGTACAGATCATTGCGACATGGGGCCGTCAAATATCATGCTGAAACATGAGGTGATGGTGGCTGATAAATGGCACGACCATGGGCCTCAGGATCTCAGCACGTTATCTGTGCTTTGAAATGGCCATCGATAAAATCCAATTGTGTTTGTTGTCCGTAGCTGCCCATACCATATCCCCACCACCACCATGGGGCACTCTGTTCACAACGTTGACATCAGTAAACCGCTCGCCCACACAACGCCATACACGTGGTCTGCAGTTGTGAGGCCGATTGGACATACTGCCAAATTCTCTAAAACCACATTGGAGGTGGCTTATGGTAGAGAAATTAACATTCAAATGTCTGGCAACAGGTCTCATGCCAACTGCACACTCCCTCAAAACTTGAGACATCTGCGGCATTGTGTTGTGTCCCCAGCACAAGGTGCACCTGTGTAATGATCATGCTGTTTAATCAGCTTCTTGATATGCCACACCTGTCAGGTGGATAGATTATCTTGGCAAAGTAGAAATGCTCACTAACAGGTAAGTAAACAAATTTATGCAGAACATTTGAGAAACATGTGCATATGGAACATTTCTGGGATTTTTTATTTCAGCTCATGAAACATGTTGCGTTTATACTTTTGTTCAGCGTATATGCTCTTTCAGATCTGAAGGAGAGGAGCTGTTCAAAACATTGAGCCTGTTTATGTGAAGAGAAGTAAATCTAACAGAGTAGGGGTAGGCAACCCTGTTCTGTTTCAGGCACCACAACTGACCATCTGAGCTGATTGATTAGTTCAGTGATTGCCTAAATTCAACACACCTGGTCTTCCAGGTCGGTTAAATTAAAAACATGAAGTGCTTGCAGCACTCCAGGACCAGGGTTGTCTAACTCTGTTCTAAAGGGTGATGCTTTGTCATTACTGTATCTGTACGATCACCGTTTCCCTCCTCTATGGCTGCTCAGATGGCACTAAGTGGGACAAAAAACACCCCTCCCCACCCAAGACAATCGCCCCTCATCCCTCTCAATAACATCCTCCTGGTCAATCTCCATGGGCAGAGAAATCCCCCCTCCCGCCAGATTACAGTGCTGGCTGCTTGGGATTAGGGCTTAAATGACATCCGGATGAATAGATGCTGTTATCATTTTTCCTCATATGCATTTGCATCTGCTGCATTAGAGCCTAAGCAGCAAAACAACCACACAAAGACCATCTCTCCCCTGTATCACTTTGCCCTAGACCCTTCACCAGACAAAAGCTGATTGTTTTGCATCCAACAGTGTTTAATATGAAATATGGCTTTAGTTAACAAGCATAAAATGATTACCCCGAAATATGTATAGAGAAAGATAGGAAGGAAAGAGAATATTCTGAACTATTTCTCAGGATAATATGACCATTTCGACATGCTCTAGTCTCGGTATTGTAGTCGCTCCCTGAAATAATACAAATCTATAAATTCAATCAAGTGTAAGCACGAAATCCAACATTTTGTTCAGAATAAAATGAACTACTGAAAACAGACATCACTTAATACAAAAACAATTTATTAGACATTGTCCAGGTCCAAGTACCAACAGACCTGAATAAACAATAAAATAAAAAAAATGCTACAAACTTCCAAGAACAAAGATAACTCAAATCTACACAAAGTTTATTCTTAAAAATACATGACCATAAAACAAAAAAAGATAGAAGATGTAAGGGGGTTCTGATTATTTGTGATATAACAGACTGGAAAGACCTTGAATGAGGAAGTGTGTGAGAGACACTGTGTGTATGTGATATTCTACCTGAGGGGGGGTAACAGTAACGCAGCAGTCACGTGGGCAGCGAATGAGAGAGGTGTACTAGAGGTAGCAGAGGGGTGCGCAGAGCAGAGAGGTAGCTAGCAGAGAGCAAGAGCAGTAGGAGGCAGAGGTAGCAGAAAGGTGTAGAGGGGTGTTGAAATGAATGGAGATGGATGAAGAGAGGTAGCGGTAGCAGCTACATTATCAGCACCAGACCAGCTAGAAGCCCACTCCACAACTGAGGAAGAGCACATTGTTTTTAACTACAACTATATCACCATACCTAGCTCACTAAAAGGATGGATGAATGTCAGTGGGATTTTAGGCCTGTGTGTGAGCAGCCTCCAGTGTACTAGAGCAGGGTTCAGCTAAGTGTGTGAGTAGTACAGTGCTATGCCTGGCTGGTGGGGGCTATGGGTATGAGTTATGGGCCCTCTGGACACCCCCATCGATCGGTGGTTTGACCCATGTGATAGGAGGGGCGGGGGGCAGAGCAGCCGAGCAGACAGTCAAACACCTGTCTCTGCTGTACGCACATTCTGCTCTTCTGACACACCAACAACGAACACACCAACAACGAACACACACTTTGGACTACAGTGTTTTAGCTTCAGAAGAGCGAAATGGAGAGGTAGATTCTCAGTGAGAAGAGTGTGTGTGTGTGAGGGGAGGGTTACTGGCCCCCTCTGTGTGTGTCGAAGGAACCTTCATGATCCCATTCATTACAGTACACAACACACGTCCCTAAACGATCAACTAGCCCTCAAACCCAACTAGCTCCCCCTGGTGTTGTGTTGGGGGGAAGATGTGAGGGAGGGGGAGGAAGAGAGGGGGAGTTGGTGATGCGCTGAAGGAGAGGAAGAGACTACTGTGTCATTCTAAAAAGATGAGGGAAAAGTGAGTTTTCAGATTTCCTCCAGGAATATCAGCTTCATATTCTTTTAAAATAGAGAACACACACAATATATTCTTAAAAATGACTGGGAGGAGCCTATCTGATCTGCCCCACATCAGACTGATTGAGGAGAAAACAGTGTTCTTACTAGGAGGGTCAGAGCCACAGCCCCCTTGACGCTGTGCCCTGAGAGGGAGGTGTGTGTGTGTGTGTGTGTAAGCCAGGAGGAGTTTTTGGAGTTGAGAGAACACCCAGCCAGTAGCAAGGCCATCAATGAGCTGAGGTTTTATAAGAGGTGAGTGTGTGTTTGTTTGTGGGCAGGGATCTTAGCTGTCAGCAACTCGTGCTGGGGCTGCCGCTTGAGGTCCCACAGACGCTGGGGGCATACCATCAGCCTGTACAGGCGAGGGGCCAGGGTCTGAGGACAGAGAACACACTGGTTTGAGAATGGGACACACCAACACACACACTTTCTGGCTGAATAGGATCTGGAAGGCGGGTACGGATAGTGTACTCACACATGCCGTTGGGGGCTCCAGGGTGGCGGGGACCCATCATGGGAGGCATGCTGCCAGTGGGGGGGCCGCCAGGCATCATGCGTCCTGGTAAGGGTTGACCGGGCCCTCCCATTGGTCCTAAACAGAAGGAGAGGCTTGGTGAGACTCTTGGCCTAACACAGAATCAGTGTGCTGGAACATGTTTTTGAAAACAGGGTAATGTTTCCTAGCTGATATTTGGTGTTATTCCCTTGCCTTGGAAATAGTTCCAAGACTTTCGGGGTCTTTGTGTGCCTCTTTGCTGAGAAATGGTGTGCTCCTGTGTGTGTGTGTCCTTACCTGTCTGTTGCGGGTGGTGGGGACCCATGGGGTGGAACCCGGGTCCGGGGGGGCCGTGTCCGGAGTGCATGGCGGGAGGGGGTCCGTGGTGGGAGGGTCCGTGGTGCATGCCTGGCCCTGGGGGACCATGGTGGGGTGCGGGGCCCTGGGCCGCTGTGTTGGCCTGCTGCTGCTCCATCTGCTGGCGGGCCTTCATCTCAGCATACTTCAGCTGCTCCATGTGGAAGGCCTGGCGCTCCGTCAGCAGCTGCTGCCTCTGCAACTCCAACTGGAGGGGGGGGGCATCATTTTATCATACTATTAATCAAGATTATCATTCCCCTTCACTTCTCAAAAGCCCACTGTCCACAAGTAGAAGGATGATCATTACTCATAGTATCACTTTGAAAAGATAATCATGTCAATAAAGCTAATTTAATTGAACAGGCAGAGAGAGAGGGGGTGATGATACAGAAACAGCTTCATTTCATGGATTGATAAATCAAAGAATGAAGGAGAGGAATAAGAAGAGAAAGGAAATAAAATAAAATAAATTAAGAGTATAGGCCATAAAGACAAGCTGATCACGATAGCGAACATTATGACAGAGGGGAAGAGCGGTACAACGGGAGAGGAAAAGCGATGGAATGAGACTGTGGGGAGGAAGAGAGGGGGCAGTGAAACAGGACCACTCTGGAAGCAGGAAGGAGAGGGGGAGCAATGGCTGGAAATGTCAATAAAGGGATTGATTTGCATGCAATAAACCACTAACACTCTCTCTGACACGGAATCAATGGGTGAATTCCATTACCAGAAACCCTACAGAGACACAGGGATGGAGAAAGGTGGAGAAAGAGATGGAAGGAGGTGAGGAAGTCTATTCCCTGTGTAAGTACATTTGTAGAGGAGGAAGAGTATGGAGTACTAAAGACAGTGAGGCGTGCCCTCATTTAGTGTTTGTATATATATGTGTGTGTAAGACGGAGACACAGTGTGTGTATGAGAGTGTGTATAACCCAGTGTTTTCAGCCTGTGGTAGCGGTAGGAGGGGGGCAGCCTGGGTGCTGTTCCAGAGGGTTATGTAACGACTGGCTGGCTTTTTCATGCACTATTTATCAGGCTGCGGTCCGCAGCAGCTCCACGCTTTACAGAGTTTTACACTCCTGACACACACACACAGCCTGACTTTCCAATGGACTAGAGGCCCACTATCTACCCAGTAGTTAGTTGACTAGCTTATTGTATTGCTCTTAAACCATGTGTATCCAAATGGGCACAGCAACGATGCCTGACCCCTCCCCAAGTGCTTTCCCTTCATAGGCTTGCATGCTCTTTACTCTACTATCCTCTCTGTACTCCGCAACTACCCCTCAAAATTACCACCCATTATTAATGCAAATGTTGTATATTGACACTTCACTTCCTCTGCTTATGTTGTATATATAGGCCCACTCCCAAAACCATCTATTTGTTCAGCCAAGTTATCCATCTGTCGTTGGCTCTCCCTCACACACATCTCTGAAATGCCTGGATGGGTGACAACTGACACTGATATAGATACCGCTACAATCCAGATGCAATCCTTTCACATCCCAAAGGGATCTGAAACTACAGGCACCTTCAACCCGCATGCAGTCCTCACATTGAACTACATTTCCCACAATCCACCTCGGGGCCACTACTTACAGCCTCTTTCTCTCGGTCCATGATGGTCTCCAGCTCCTCAAAGTGTCTGAGCTTGATCTCCAGCTTCTTCATCTGAGTCTCCACCAGCAGAGCCACCAGAGACTTGATCTTCCTCTCCTCCACCGCCGCCAGGTGCTACAGGGAAAGCGAGGAATACAGAGGAAAGAGATGTAACGGAAATATAAAGCGTTGCCTTACGGCCAAACTAGACTGGCCAGGTAGTATAAGCGTAGCGCAAGAGCTTTTGAGCCGTGGGCAAAACGGACACACCGATCAATGAGAGATGCTACACGGCAGCACAAGCATAGCATGAGTGAATGGAGCTGGCGAAGCATCTGTTAAGGGTTCACGTCTATTTCATGCATTTCGTTCCAAGTTTCCCCAACTGAAAAGCCGGCTCTCGCTTTCGATATCTGCCTCAATTTGCTACTTCTGGTTTCGAACGCCAAAAACAGAGCATACCGAAAAACAGCGCTATGCTAGCGGTGTAGTTTCGGGGCTCGATATACAAAGTGCTATCCCCTTGGCCCTCTGGAAGAAGCAAACCTTGGCCTTGGTGGCAGCTGAGGCGAGGGCAGCGGCGGCTGCAGTGGCAATGTTCCCCTCCCCCCCGTCCGGCTCTAGCTTCTTCCTCTCCTCTTCCTCCTCTTCCATCGCTCCCTGCTCCTCCTTCTCTTTGTCCTCTGAAGTCTCCATGGCCTCCTCCTTGTCTTTGTCTGAAAACGTTGAATAAACACTATCATTCAAGTCGATGCAGGACTTATACAACCCAAATACAAAATGTATATTCTGCTTAGATCTACTCTACCTGCTGTAGCCTTGCCCTCTCCTCCCTTACTCTCGCCCTCCTCCCGTTCAGACGGTTCGGCCGTCTCACTCTTCACCTTCTCTCCCTCGGCCAGCTTCTCAGCAGACTCACTGGGCTTCTCCGCCTCGTCCTTAGACTCAGCCTGAGACAACAGAGACAGGTAAGACTAAAGTGTTACACAGCTGATTATATTTACAGTGCTTTCGGAAAGTATTCAGACCCCTTGACTTTTTCCACATTGTAGTACGCTACAGCCATATTCAAAAATGGATTAAATAAATAAAATTCCTTAGCAATCTACACACAATAACAAAGCGAAAACAGGTTTTTCGAAATGTTAGCCAATGTATAAAATAAAAACAGAAATACCTTATTTACATAGGTATTCAGACCTTTTGCTATGAGACTTGAAATTAAGCTCAGGTACATCTTGTTTCCATTGATCATCCTTCAGATGTTTCTACAACTTGATTCGAGTCCACCTGTGGTAAATTCAATTGATTGGACATGATTTGGAAAGGCACACATATGTCTATATAAGGTCCCACACTTGACAGTGCATGTCAGAGCAAAAACCAAGCCATTAGGTCAAACAAATTGTCCGTAGAGCTCCGAGACAGGACTGTGTCGAGGCACAGATCTGGGGAAGGGTACCAAAACATGTCTGCAGCATTGAAGGTCCCCAAGAACACAGTGGCAACCATCATTCTTAAATTTAAGAAGTTTGGAACCACCAAGACTCTTCCTAGAGCTGGCCATGCGGCCAAACTGAGAAACCGGGGGAGAAGGCCCTTGGCCAGGGAGGTGACCAAGAACCAGATGGTCACTCTGACAGAGCTGTAGCGTTCCAGAAGGACAACCATTTCTGCAGCACTCCACCAATCATGCCTTTATGGTAGAGTGGCCAGACAAAACCACTCCTCAGTAAAAAGGCACATGACAGCCCGCTTGGAGTTTGACAAAAGGCACCTAAAGACTCTCAGACCATGAGAAACAAGATTCTCTGGTCTGATGAAACCAAGATTGAACTCTTTGGCTTGAATGCCAAGCATCACATCTGGAGGAAACCTGGCACCATCCCTACGGTGAAGCATGGTGGTGGCAGCATCATGCTGTGGGGATGTTTTTCAGCGGCAGGGACTGGGAGACTAGTCAGGATCGAGGCAAAGATGAACAGAGCAAAGTACAGAGAGATCCTTGATGAAAACCTGCTCCAGAGTGCTCAGGAGCTCAGACTGCGGTGAAGAATCACCTTCCAAAACGACAACGACCATAAGCACACAGCCAAGACAACACAGGAGTGGCTTCGGGACAGGTTTCTGAATGTCCTTGACTGGCCGAGCCAGAGCCCCGACTTGAACCTGATCGAACATCTCTGGAGAGACCTGAAAATAGCGGTGCAGCGACACCCCCCATCCAACCTGACAGAGCTTGAGAGGATCTGCAGAGAAGGGAGGAACTCCCCAAATACAGGTGTGCCAAGCTTGTAGCATCATACCCAAGAAGACTTGAGGCTGTAATCGCTGCCAAAGGTGCTTCAACAAAGTATTGAGTAAAGGGTCTGAAGACTTACGTAAATGTGAAAATAAAAAAAACTTGTTTTAAATACATTTGGAAAAAAATTCTAAAAACTTGTTTTTGCTTTATCATTATGGGGTATTGTGTGTCAACTGATAAGATAAAAAAAATGCATTTTTAGAATAAGGCTGTAACGTAACAAAATGAGGAAAAAGTCAGGAGATGCACCGTATATACAGGTCACACAGAACTGAGAAACACAAATGTAGGTGATATAGACCCGAGAAATACCAAACTGAAGACTATAGCCAGACAGCTCTCAATTACCTAAGGAGAAAAATATACAAAACCGAACAAGGCTCAAAGCTAATGCCCTGCATTTCAATAAGCCTGCAGTAAAGCCATCAGGACTAGAACCGGTGTGGATAGGTGATGGCTAATGAAGGTTAATGAACATTTCAGCCTCTACAGTGGTCACTGATGCATGGCGGACTCCTGCTAATGTTATCTGTGGCGTTACATTTGCACCGTGGCCTTCCTACACACAGAGAGATAGGGTGGATGGATGGAGATAGAGGGAAGAACAGAGTAAGCGAAAGATGGAAGGAGAGTAGTAAATGGAGGGGCAGACTGTACGACTGCCAGCTCTAAAAAATAAAGTTAAAAACTGTTTGACGTCTTCGGCGCACATATGAATGTATCCTACGATGTAACTGCAATGATGAGATAGATGTTGTTCTTCTTTGTTTTATTATCTCGCTGTCATACTGTGTTCAAACGTGTTCGATTTTGCCTTGCATTCTTGTTTCAAGAGGACCGCAATGGAAATAAGTCCCAGACTTTGTGTGTTATCCTCCACGATTTTACTCATGTACATAAACCCAGCAAAAAAAGAAACGTCCCCTTTTCAGGACCCTGTCTTTCAAAGATAATTCGGAGAAATCCAAATAACTTCACAGATCTTCATTGTAAAGGGTTTAAACACTGTTTCCCATGCTTGTTCAATGAACCATAAACAATGAATGAACATGCACCTGTGGAACGGTCGTTAAGACACTAACAGCTTACAGACGGTAGGCAATTAAGGTCACAGTTATGAAAACTTAGGATACTAAAGGGGCCTTTCTACTGACTCTGAAAAACACCAAAAGAAAGATGCCCAGGGTCCCTGCACATCTGCATGAACGTGCCTTAGGCATGCTGCAAGGAGGCATGAGGACTGCAGATGTGGCCAGGGCAATAAATTGCAATGTCGGTACTGTGAGACGCCTAAGACAGCGCTACAGGGAGACAGGATGGACAGCTGATTGTCCTCGTAGTGGCAGACCATGTGTAACAACACCTGCACAGGATCGGTACATCCGAACATCACACCTGCGGGACAGGTACAGGATGGCAACAACAACTGCCCGAGTTACACCAGGAACGCACAATCCCTCCATCAGTGCTCAGACTGTCCGCAATAGGCTGAGAGAGGCTGGACTGATGGCGTGTAGGCCTGTTGTAAGGCAGGTCCTCACCAGACATCACTGGCAACAACGTCGCCTATGGGCACAAACCCACCGTCGCTGGACCAGACAGGACTGGCAAAAAGTGCTCTTCACTGACGAGTCGCGGTGTTGTCTCACCAGGGGTGATGGTCGGATTCGAGTTTTTCGTCGAAGGAATGAGCGTTACACCGAGGCCTGTACTCTGGAGCGGGATCGATTTGGAGGTGGAGGGTCCGTCATGGTCTGGGGCGATGTGTCACAGCATCATTGGACTGAGCTTGTTGTCATTGCAGGCAATCTCAGCGCTGTGCGTTACAGGGAAGACATCCTCCTCCCTCATGTGGTACCCTTCCTGCAGGCTCATCCTGACATGACAATGCCACCAGCCATATTGCTCATTCTGTGGGTTATTTCCTGCAAGACAGGAATGTCAGTGTTCTGCCATGGCCAGCGAAGAGCCCGGATCTCAATCCCATTGAGCACGTCTGGGCCCTGTTGGATCGGAGGGTGAGGGCTAGGGCCATTCCCCCCAGAAATGTCCAGGAACTTGCAGCAAGTAACATCTCACAGCAAGAACTGGCAAATCTGGTGCAGTCCATGAGGAGGAGATGCACTGCAGTACTTAATGCAGCTGGTGGCCACACCAGATACTGACTGTTACTTTTGATTTTGAATCCCCCCCCCCTTGTTCAGGGACACATTCAATTTCTGTTAGTCACATCGGTGGAACCTGTTCAGTTTGTCTCAGTTGTTGAATCTTATGTTCATACAAATATTTACACATGTTTTTTGCTGAGTTTATATGGCTTTTTCAAGTTTTATGTGAGCTGTATTTTTTTGTGGTCGAATTAATAAACTATGCTAAAGACCTCTCGCCCCTGGGCCGTCTCACCTTGTCAGGCTGCTGGGAGTCGGAGTCTGTGTCCACCTTCTCGGTTTCTGCTGGCTCTACAGCGACAGAGAGAGAGGGAGGGGCTTAGAGTAGAGGGATAGACAAAGAACAAGACATTTCTCAGAGAAAATGATCACAAACAGATTATGCATCATAAGTAGACGCTCGCCATGACTCGGACATTATTTTGGGAAACAGTGAGCGAGTCGATGCGGAGTGAGAGCGCATGCATGTGTGTGTTTGAAAAAGCATGTACGCATGTGGGCACGTTTTTTACTATGCGAGTATTGACCTGTATGAGAGATGGTAGACTGCTTTGGGGAGGGTATTGAATGCATTTAAGCCATTTATTGGTTGTTGATGCGTGTATGTGTAACATGCATTTATTCATGTGTAATTGCCGATTGAGCGATTGCTGTGTGTGTGTTCCAGGCATCGAGGCCGTGGCACATGGCATAGTGTGTTGACCCAGTTTCAACCCCTTCCCCCACGCCCCATCTGCCGTTCTAATCCAATAGACAGCACGACAGCCGGGCACAGACATATAACACACTCTGAAGAAACCTCTACGTTGCCCCCCCCCCCCTTATTGGCCATCTAGATTTCAGCTGGCACCTCAAAATGTTCTGGTGAGAATACACATCTGGGTTTACCCACGCGAGTGCACACACACATGCAGGAGGTAAGAATAAGGTCTAGGTGACCTGCGGACAGCTGGCTACTAGCAGCCTCGCCCTAACCTGTTAGCTGTGGTCTGTGTGTGTCTTGGTTATTTGCTGCCCTCCGCTGGTAACACTCAGTACTCCATCTAAATGTGGGGGTGTGTATCTGGGTGGATATTTTGTGTGAGTGAGTATTGCATGCATGAGTATGTTTGATGTATGTGATGAGAGAATGTTTTTGTATGTTTATATGAAGGCCCGTGTGTTTACGCTATTCTATATGTATTGCTATTTGATACTGTGACTTTATTGCGATTCTATGTTCCAAACATATCGCTCACCATATGTCTTCTGCAGAGGGACAAGAGAGCCATGAGAAAACAAGTTTTGATAAGTCATGGAAATAAAAGCGCTAATATCAAATTGGCTCCCAATTTAAAAAGATGGAGAATGAGCTATGAAGGAAAAATACTGGAGTTTTGGTGCAGGTACAACCAACTGTGATAGTTTGAGTACGCACAAGAGTATTTTTTTTTAATCTACCTTCGCTAATGTGCGACTGTGTGTGTACGTATATCTGAATGCATGTGTTCTGTTCCGAGTGTGTGTGTTACCGGTCTTCTCGGGCTCCTCGGGGGCAGTTCCTGCGATGCCGCTGCTCTCCAGGCCATAGGCGGGGTCTACCTTGCCCGTGCTGCGGGCCGCCTCCTGCACCTTCTTCACATGGGCCTCCACCAGCTCTGCTGGCACCTCCTCACGCACACGGCTAAACTCCTCTGGAGAGAGAGGGAGACACTGTAGTTAGCTACAGACTCACACCTTGTGATAGTCCCTCCACACACACAGATATGTTCAAACACACAGCGATATTACACACACACACAACCGTATCATTACGACACACTACATGCAGCGTGAAATTACATACAATTGAAAACACATTTTATTTTGTGAATAAACACATTGTGATAAAACACCCTTGCAAATGACCCACACACGCAGCCCCACAACACGTACCCAGGGCTGCCTTTGCGGCGGCGGAGGCCACACGGGGGTCCACCACGGAAGCCAGGAAGGCCACGGTGCTCATGACAGGGTTGCCTGACTGGCTGAAGGGTACGGGCTGGTAGGCCAGGGGGCCCAGGGACGACTCAGAGTTCTCCAGGTAAGGGTCCTCGATGGGCAGACGCAGGAAGTGCAGGATACACTCGTCCTGGGTGCGCGAGCCCACGTGCTCCGACACCTTGTTCCAGTCGTCCTTGTACATCTCCAGAGCCTGGTAGGGAGGAGATGGAGGAATGAGAAGGGCTCTGATAGGCTGGTAGGTTTTAGATTATGTTTGTGATTGGTCAGCTGGTCTGTTGTGACTGACGTACCTCCAATAGGAGCAGAGTCTCCTGCTCGGTCCACTCCCGGCCGCCGCTGGTTCCTTTACTCTTGGGGTTCTTCTTGGAGTAGAGGTCGTTACGCAGGCCAAAGTTCTGCATGTCAGAGGGCTTGTCTTTGCCCTTCTCTGGGAAGTTGAGCATCTGCTGGCCGGAGGGGATCTAGAAGGCCGGAGGAGAGACAGGGGAGGAGGTTGAAAGGAATCACACTGTGGTCAGAGAATGCAGTGAATACCCTCACACAATCGCTCAACATTTGTGACCCATTAAATCATCAAACTCAATGGTTACAGACACACAACGCCTGTATGTGTATTTGGATATAATTCGCTATCGGCACTAACAGGCTTGGGTTTAAAGACCCTTCCCCTAGCCCCTACTCCCTCGGTATCCAACGACCTGAAAGGACTGGATAGGTGAAAGCAATGTGACCAAAGCTCCATGTAGTTATCCAACCTGTGGGGGGCGGTGGTGCATCGGCGTCAGGCCAGAGGGGGTGTCAGCCAGCACGTTGAAGTGGGGGGTGGGCGGGGGGCCCATGGGGAGGGGTCGGCTCTCAGCATCCACCTGGTAGTTCACCAGCCCCCACTGCTCCAGGAACGCATGCACCCTAGTAGTTAGATACATGCAAAGAATATACTCCACAATCATCACTCTTGATCAGTGATCTAGAGCAAGACAAAACAGTCCAACTAAACCTGGGTCGTATTCATTAGGCACCAAACAGAAAGAATCTGACTGGAACTATAAGGGACAACCTAAACTAGTCAACAACAAAAAAAACGCATATTACAAAGCGTTCTGCACACGGTGTGCTCTGACGAACAATGACCTAGCTTCTGCCCTAAGGAATCCATTTCATGTTAACCCCTTAACCCTTCACCTCATGACAGCACACACGTCTCCGGTCAGGTTCCTGCGGCAGGAGGTGGAGGTCAGGTACTCCTGGGGGTTGAGCCGGTACGTGTCGATCATGAAGTTACGGTAGGCCAGGTATCTGACAGACACAGACACATTTTTACAAACAAACCACTGAATCGTTGGAACAAATAAGGACGTAATGTGTTAGACAGCAATGGGGGTGTGTGTATGTACGATGAAAAATTCTTAGTGAATTTAATGGGTTGAGTGAGTTGTGTGTGGCAGTGTTCTTTGCGGACTCACATTTCTGGGGACTTGGACTTGTTCTTGCCGTTGAAGAACTCCGGCAGTGCACGCCTCTCAATCTCATGGATACTGAAAGGGGGGGGGATAAACTCAGACACAAACATAAAATACAGCCCAACACCCCCACCCAAGACACACACAATACACTACCCACACACCAAGAACAGCGGGCCCATCCTCACCAGTTGTAGTCGAACCAGGCGGCGTAGCTGGGGATGATGATGTGGTGGGTCTGCTCGGTCACGTTGTCCTCGCTGGAGTCGATGAGGCGGTTGACCTCGGCCTTGCCCTGCTCCTCCTCCTCCTACAGGGGGAGACAGAGTCACACAGATGAGATCAGGTCAACATAGGCAACCAAGGAGAGCAGAATTTTGGCTAGGGGGTAGGTCAGTTTCTATTATATACAAATGGAGGATAAATGTCAGAAAAGCAGGATATCCAGATTCATCTGGAATAATCCCATCCCAAATGTAGGAGAACTGAATCAGAATGAGACTGGGTCTGGTGCTACTTTACTGCTTACAGAACAGGACCTGGTTTCCCAAAAACATCTTACGGCTAAGATCATCGCTAGAACCTTCATAGGGAGCATCGTTAAATCTCTGAGGTGTTTCCCCAAAACCATCATTAATAACGTTGCACTTGAAAACGCTCGTGATCTAATGCATGCATCAGACCAATCATAGAACAGGGAAGTGCGTCGTCAGATGCTTTATTTGCACTCCCGTGTCACTTCTAGACCTCCGCTAAACATAGACTGATAAACCACGTGGGTTTATGTGACCGCCGATAACTTCAGAACAAAGTTGACTACAAATACAAAAGGTGCCAATATCTTTGCGATGGATACAAACAAGCGACATATAAAAACTCAACTGAGTAATATTTTGCTACTCGTAGGCTACTGTCTAATTTGCCTCAATATATTTCATGATGTGTAGCCTAACGATGTGCATTGTCATTGGGTAAGCATTATAATAAGCGGACTCAATATTTACAGCCATAAGTGGTAATAGGAGCTGATCCGTCATCAGTTTTATGAAATAATTATAATTTTAAGGAAAGATTTGAATGGAGAAAGACGATTCGAGACAAGCACTACCTTTCTTTCAATCCTATCAGACCTAAGTTCCATCGCTATCGGGAAACCGGGCCCAAATCTACAAATGGGTAGACATTGCTTCTAAACACTGACACCAGGTCAGATATTTTTCCATCCCTCTTCTGGATATGCTAAGAAGCGGGGGTTAGGATCATCTGATCCTAGATCTATCAATGACGACCATGGTTGTGGATGAATAGGGAACAGTTTACAATGAAGATGGAGAAGAGACAGCATTTAGAGGCAATCATTAAAGGTTTTTAAGGAAGAACGGGTGTTACCTTGCCTCCGGAGACCACAGAGTCATCCTCCAGATCATCTGGAAGACCGAGAGGGGACGTTATGACATCACTCTATCCATTGCTTGACTCAATACATCTCGGTGATTGACAGTTTAGTACTGAGACAGGTAGATACTTAAACACTGAAATAGTTCTGCACACACTTACCCAAATCAGCCACTGCCCCTCCCTTCACGGGGGTGTTCTCGTTATCTTTCTTAGAGTTCACTGAGGACAGGGAAGAAGAAAAATAGGCTGAAGAATAGCCAGAGAGTATGGTAAGGGTGAATACACTAACAGTAGCTATAGGCTGTCTCTTCTTTTGTAGGCTCTCTTTTCAAAAGCAGCCACGGAAATAGATACAGAGTAGGGAGGCGGGGTTGCAGAAGTGGGACATTGCAGGTGGGACTGGGTCCAAAAAGACCATTTTTAGTTCAGTGTGTTTGGCTTAGAGCACTTTCAGCTGGAATAGCACTCCCTTCAATGCACCACTGAAGAAAGTCCCCCCCGGGCAATTCCATGCCATCTTGGCAAGGACAGAGTGTACGTGTGTAACAGTTTGTTCCTCTCTGAATTAGAAAACAACTAACTGCAGTTACTACAGAGATGAATAAACTGCATGTCAACATGGTGACAAGCATTAGATGGATGCACTGAGAGAAAGAAACAGGACCATGAGAGAGAGAGAGAATGGGAGATTTACAACATGTGATTTAGAGTGACTGAGACAATGAAGGAGGACGGGGGGAGGTAGGGTGAGAAAAAGAACAGAGTGAAGGATCGAGAGGGAGGAGAGCAGATGTGGGAGAGGGAGACAACAAGAGGGATGAGTTGGACAATCAACTGACCGTTCTTGGGCAAAGTGACCTCCTCCATGCTGGGAACAGGCGAGGGGTCCTCCATGTCCTTGGTCAGGTCCTCTTCTTCCTCCTCCTCCTCCTCGCCACGGTGGCCACGACGCTTCCAGTGAGACCCAGGGTTCCTGGGGACAGGAGGTCAAAAGGTCAGTGAAGTTTGCCCAAGACACTGATCCAGGGTCAGTTTAGTGTTTTTCTCCCTAATGGCTAAGGTTATGATTTGGGGGACTCACCCCTTCTTGCCGCCCTTCTTGCGGGACTCAGCTGGGGTGGTCGGAGGAGATGGCGAGCGCCTCCTCTTCTTCCCGGCGGCGTTGGCCTTGCGCTCCTTGCGATCGGGTGTACGGGAAGACTGATCAGAACCACGAGGGATGGCCAGATGAGAGAGAGAGAATGAGAAGATGGACCAGTCTCACACAGAGGGGAGCGGGGGGGAGGAGAAGAGGGAGGATGTGGTGGTGAGGAGAGGAGAGCTCGAAAGGATGGGTGACACGACACAGACAAGAACAAGACAACAATCCACCGTGCAGAGCCCTGTGGTGCAGCAACTCACCGAGACACACATTTCCTAAGAATCCATAACGCACACCTCAGAGTTTGGCCTACCTCCTCCTCCTTTGGGAAGATCCTCTGGCGGAAGCTCACAGTCTTCTTGTTCTCGTCCACCTCATAGTCTTCCTCATTCATCCACTCGTTGAAGGCGTCGGTGTCCAGGACCCATTTGGCATGCACCTGGGAGAGGAGAGGGGAAGAGGAGTCGAAACTAATCCACTACTCAAGGGTGGTGTTGTCTGCTAGTACTTTTCAGGCTGGAGGCGGGGGTTGATTTGGCATATACAGTGGGGAGAACAAGTATTTGATACACTGCCGATTTTGCAGATTTTCCTACTTAAAAAGCATGTAGAGGTCTGTAATTTTTATCATAGGTACACTTCAACTGTGAGAGACGGAATCTAAAACAAAAATCCCGAAAATCACATTGTATGATTTTTAAGTAATTAATTAGCATTTTATTGCATGACATAAGTATTTGATACATCAGAAAAGCAGAACTTAATATTTGGTACAGAATCCTTTGTTTGCAATTACAGAGATCATACGTTTCCTGTAGTTCTTGACCAGGTTTGCACACACTGCAGCAGGGATTTTGGCCCACTCCTCCATACAGACCTTCTCCAGATCCTTCAGGTTTCGGGGCTGTCGCTGGGCAATACGGACTTTCAGCTCCCTCCAAAGATTTTCTATTGGGTTCAGGTCTGGAGACTGGCTAGGCCACTCCAGGACCTTGAGATACTTCTTACGGAGCCACTCCTTAGTTGCCCTGGCTGTGTGTTTCGGGTCGTTGTCATGCTGGAAGACCCAGCCACGACCCATCATCAATGCTCTTACTGAGGGAAGGAGGTTGTTGGCTAAGATCTCGCAATACATGGCCCCATCCATCCTCCCCTCAATACGGTGCAGTCGTCCTGTCCCCTTTGCAGAAAAGCATCCCCAAAGAATGATGTTTCCAGCTCCATGCTTCACGGTTGGGATGGTGTTCTTGGGGTTGTACTCATCCTTCTTCTTCCTCCAAACACGGCGAGTGGAGTTTAGACCAAAAAGCTCTATTTTTGAATCATCAGACCACATGACCTTCTCCCATTCCTCCTCTGGATCATCCAGATGGTCATTGGCAAACTTCAGACGGGCCTGGACATGCGCCTGCTTGAGCAGGGGGACCTTGTGTGCGCTGCAGGATTTTAATCCATGACGGCGTAGTGTGTTACTAATGGTTTTCTTTGAGACTGTGGTCCCAGCTCTCTTCAGGTCATTGACCAGGTCCTGCCGTGTAGTTCTGGGCTGATCCCTCACCTTCCTCATGATCATTGATGCCCCACGAGGTGAGATCTTGCATGGAGCCCCAGACCGAGGGTGATTGACCATCATCTTGAACTTCTTCTATTTTCTTCTATTTTCTAATAATTGCGCCAACAGTTGTTGCCTTCTCACCAAGCTGCTTGCCTATTGTCCTGTAGCCCATCCCAGCCTTGTGCAGGTCTACAATTTTATCCCTGATGTCCTTACACAGCTCTCTGGTCTTGGCCATTGTGGAGAGGTTGGAGTCTGTTTGATTGAGTGTGTGGACAGGTGTCTTTTATACAGGTAACGAGTTCAAACAGGTGCAGTTAATACAGGTAATGAGTGGAGAACAGGGGGGCTTCTTAAAGAAAAACTAACAGGTCTGTGAGAGCCGGAATTCTTACTGGTTGGTAGGTGATCAAATACTTATGTCATGCAATAAAATGCAAATGAATTACTTAAAAATCATACAATGTGATTTTCTGGATTTTTGTTTTAGATTCCGTCTCTCACAGTTGAAGTGTACCTATGATAAAAATTACAGACCTCTACATGCTTTGTAAGTAGGAAAACCTGCAAAATCGGCAGTGTATCAAATACTTGTTCTCCCCACTGTATATATAAAAAACATTATACATGACTGGATGCTCGATCCTCACCTTCCAGGGCTTCTCAGAGATGGGTGGGTCCTCCACATCCCCCTCCACATCGCTGGTGGACACCCAGGTGTCATAACTGACCACACAGAGAAGAGGGGTTAAAGGTCAGTAACAGGTCACAGTGGGTGAACGTGTAAGAGGACAGAGTGAACCAGCAAAGCTGAAGTCTAACGGTGCCAGTCTCTCACCTGTCTGGGTACATGCCCCAGTGCACCAGCACCTGCTTGTCCTTACGCATGACCGGACGCAGCCACTCCTCTGCAAGACAACCACACACCTTGCTATCAGCATATACACACACATCCTCAAGTAATGCATACCGACTACTGTATTAATAATAGTATATTACTGTATACACACATTTCACTTTCTTTGAAATATGATGAGAGTAGAGTAAGCCTCAGTAACATGACCATAAGGAATTAGATTCAAAGACTACAGCACAATCCCGCCTATACCAGTGTATAATAAATAGATATATATATATTTTTTTTACATTTTAGTAATTTAGCAGACGCACTTATCCCGAGCGACTTACAGTAGTGAGTTCATATAGTTCTCTGTACTGGTCCCCAGTGGGAATCGAGCCCACAACCCTGACGTTGCAAGCACAATGCTCTACCAACTGAGCCTCATGGGATCAAGCAACAAAGTAGGTGATATATACATTGCATGGGTAGCTTTATTTCCTTTCTCAGTAGCGCACATTACTTACCATCCTCCTGCTGAGTTGGAGAGGGGTAGATATGATGGGTGGCCTTAGACTTGTCCTCGGTGATGGAGCCCTAAAGGAAATAAGTTAGGAGAGTAGCTTACGATGCTATTTGAATGTCTGGCGAGTGGTGACACAATCCTACCATTGGTTGGTGTGATTTGGGTGGGCGTGTCTTACCTGGTGTCTCTTGATGATGTCCTTCAGCTTATTGGCCTGCTTCTGCTCCATGTCAGGCACCAGGAACACGGTTGGTCGAGTCAGGCAGTTATTCTGAACCAGGGTCTTCTCTACATTCAAGAACATCTCTACATTCCTGTCCATCCTGGAGGGGTTCTGCAAGTCAAACCTACGCCTGCACAGATAGGAGGGATAGAACATGTTTTTGTTACTTACAGTCTCAACTCAACAGGGCATCCTTATTTCCCCTCCCTCTCTTGAAGCAACCACTACCTTCTATGTGATTCCATAGCAGAAAGAACATTTCAACTATTCATTCTACAAATCATATAAGTGATTAGTCCAAGGTGGGAATGATGCATTTTTTAAGTATTCAATCAAGACCCTACTCACCAGCCCTGCTCGCTCTTGAACTTGTAGGTAGAGCCCAGGATGTGACACAGAGGACCCCCTGCCTTGAAGTCCAGGAAGCTCTTGGTCTGATGAGGCAATACAGAAGAAAAGGTGAGGGACGTTCACACAAGCTGGCTAAGATAGATAAAGACAGGGCAAACTACTGTGACACAAAATGTGCAGAAGTGATTGGGAAGCACTCCAACCCTCTATAGCCCATTCTTCCCTTGCCCAAAACGTTATAGGATTCACTTCAATTTCACTGTGTGTGTAGGTCCCGTCCCTGTCCCAACCTGGGCAGGTGTAAAGACGTGTGTGGAGGAGATACTCACAGGCAACTTGGTGAGGGCAGGGTTGTTGACCCTCCGTCCGAAAGCATCTTCCTGGAACTGAAGCAGCTGCACCACCAGCCCTGCCAGGGACTTATTGGAGGGAGAGTCTGCCTGTACATACTAAGACACCACAAGACCACTGTGTTAGTCATGGAGGCACACTCATGTGTGACAAAGGAGGGATTGAATATTGTGAGACCACAGAAGTGTTAGGCTACATGGTCAGACAAACACATGGCAAATGCAGGCACACACAAGATCTCATGAGTAGATAGCTCATACTATAAGACCAAAACAGCAGCCTTTCTTAGGTAAATGCAGGGTGATATGACATCACTTTTTTTTTCAGCGAGGCCCCTTCACTGGTCACTGAAAAGTGTCTTCCTGGTTTCAAGAAAATAAATACAGTAGAAAATAGTTTACAGTAGCTAGCTAGCTACTTCTTTCAATACAGTTGTTTTGGGAAATCCATGACCACGCGGAGATGTTTTGATGGTTTGCTGCTGTCAACAAAGGCAGCCTTTGCTTGGTTATGTGTGGAACACAGTTGGTCTCCGAGCGCAAAGTAGTTCGGGTACACGAGGTAGTCGAGGTTTCCCATCAAGACAATTCAGCTAATTAGCTAGACATAAATGGCCCAATGATCCGTCTGCTATTATCTGGTCAATCACAATGTTACCAACCGTTACCGTAGCTAACTAACGTTAGTTACATCAGGTCCCGTGCCTTACCGGATCACCTCAATGTTTACATCTATGATACCGTTTCAAAACATGCTAATATTCTTACCAACCGAAGCTAGTTTCCGTTACGTTAGCTAGCCAGCTACGCTCAGATAGAGTCAGATGAAAACAAAAGTAATTACGTTAGCTACCTTGCTACCCTAGATGGGTAGCTTACACAAACAGACAACTCTTCAGCTAGTGTGTTGGCCGTGTAACAAAATAAACGGACGTTACGCTAAGGCTGTTCAGTTAGCAGCTAACGTTAGTTAGCCTAGCTATCTCTTGACATGTAATGTTCATGTAACGTTAGTTGGGTAATGTTGTGATGGACATCTTTAGATGCATGAAGCAAACTATCTATTAATATCTAGTTTGCCACAAGTACCTAATAGGAGCAATATATTGAAAGAGATATCTAGATAGCACTTCCATTGTGCTACAGACGCGTGCCTTGATGTTGGAAATCAAATGGAGGTTAAAACCAGCACTCGCTAACCTTTTTGTAGTGTTTCCCGATCCATTGGCGCACCGAATCGATCTGAGAGACCGTTTCTGCGCTCTCCCAGTATTTCGAGGAAGGACCTCCATCTTTCTTACGTCCCACCGCAGTACCGACGCCCATAGGGCCGGCTGCTGGTCCCCCTGAACCCGTTCCACCCGCTGCAGTTGCCGCTGTCGCCATTGTTTCTTGTCCTGTCCGCTGCTGTTTCGCTTCTCAACCGCGTCACTCACCAAGCAAGTTTTCGAATAAAAACTGCGCATGCGCAGATTTGTACATAACACAAAGTTATTGAATCTCGCGATAAAGAGGGTTCATTTGGGAAGGGTCAGTGTGAAGGTCAGGGTTGGAAATGTCGTACACATTATATTAGGAAATCTGTCGTTATGAACACATATGAATATAGAGGTCTCCATTTTTAGACAAGTATTTTTAGCGTGGTCGTTAATATAAAAACACATTTGCCCCGCATAGGTATTTCATTTCGAACAATAAGGATATTTTGTATAGAAACAGGTCTTTATTTTTTATTAAGAACTGGTTTAATAATCATATCCTGCTGGTGAGTCAACTTTTTATTGCAGAAGGATTGTTACTGAATTATGAGGATTTTTTTTTTTATCTCGTTACAATATCCCTGTTACACCTAGAGAGTTCGCCGTAGTCTTTGATGCTATTCCATCTGGAACTCTCATGTTGTTTAGAGGTGTAACCAGACCTCACCTTCTTGACCTACGCTCTCTTAATCCAGTAGACTCTCCAATAGGAAACGTTTGTTTCTCCTTGCTCCCTCAGAACAACAGATCTGTATGTACTTTATTTCAAAAGGATATTGTATCAATTCCTTATGTCACAATTTACTGGAATACATTTGTCAATAATATCTGTTGGAAAAAAGTATTACCACACAAATACCTACTTGTTAACAAGGTCAAAGAGGTCTCTTTCAGAATGATCCATAAGTATTATCTGTGTTATATTCCTTTATTTACATAGATCACATACATAAATATATATGTTAGCTGTAGGTTGCTTTGGGATAAAATTCCCATATTGTATTGTTACTAACATAAATCATAATATATCATATTTTCTTCATTTGCTCTGTAGGAGGTTCGTCATATGAAGGACATTCAAGTGGATGTGACCCCTAACCTGCAATAGGGGCTCAGTGGGGTGACAGACATCCTGTAATGGATCTCCAGCTAGTGTCTGAGGACCTGGAGGAGGCTGTGTCTACAGCTGTGGTTCAGGACAAGCATGGTAACCTAACCTAACCTCACTGTATGAAGGATTTTATTGTTATGGATAGTCATCTCCAATCTGTTCAAATATCACTGTTGTTGATAACACACATTACCATGATTATTCACACTTGTCTTCCTATTTCCACATAATCTGTCATGGTTCCCCACCCCAACAGGGCATAAAATCAACCTCTCTTTATTGCTACTGCTAATACACCCAAATCCAACAGCTTTCGAGTATCTTATTTCTTTTCTTCTAACCCTGAATGGCAACTTTTTATCCTAGTACACAAGCATGTCACTTTATCCATCCACACCCACTCTACTGCCGCATGGCCACTGCGGCTGAGACTTGCACCCTCTCGTTACAGGTATTGCAGGTAACCAACCCCACCCGGGTCTTACCCCATAGGTACCCGCCTGTTCGGGTTTACCTTCCGGGACTTACCATATACCACAAAGCTACGACCGGTCGATATACAATGGGATTACTGAATAAGCTCAGGCTTTCTAGGTCCGTACCCTATAATTGGTTCAGCCTACGACTCTCATCTCCCCAAGATGTCAGAATTAGTGATAACAGGTGTAGGAACTGTGCCTACCTTGTTTCTGTTTCACTGATTCAGAATCTCTAGTTCGACTGCAAATCGTGGTGAACCCTGCTCGCAGTGCCAACTGTTAGGTTCTAATTCTCAGAGTAAAAACTCGACGGACACTATGAAAGCTTAAACCAAGTTTATTCTTCCCAGAGGGTCAAGACAGCTGCATTAGACAAAAAACATATTCACACAAGCACTGATATTTAATCCTTTCTCCTATGCTGAGTCTACTCCTACACCTCTGAACAGCCAATGCATCTCTGTTGTTAGACAGAACCTTTGTGATATCTGTTCTTCCTCACTTCATCTGACCTGACTTCTACCCCAAAGTGCTCACTCTTCCCCAACTCAAGGCTCAATTGGTATCAGACTTGGTTGGTAGATTTTTCAACCAGAAATTTGCATAGTGTAGCTCTAACTCCAAAATGTTTTGGGACACTGTAAAGTCCATGGAGAACAAGAGCACCTCCTCCCAGCTGCCCACTGCATTGAGGCTAGGTAACACGGTCACCACCGATAAATCCATGATAATCAAAAATTTGAATAAGCATTTCTCTACGGCTGGCCATGTTTTCTTCCTGGCTACCCCAACTCCGGCCAACAGCTCCGCACCCCCCGCAGCTACTTGCCCGAGCCTCCCCAGCTTCTCCTTCACCCAAATCCAGGTAGCAGATGTTCTGAAAGAGCTGCAAAAACTGGACCCGTACAAATCAGCTGGGCTAGACAATCTGGACCCTCTCTTTCTAAAATTATCCGCCGCCATTGTTGCAACCCCTATTACCAGCCTGTTCAACCTCTCTTTCATATCGTCTGGAGATCCCCAAGGATTGGAAAGCTGCCGCGGTCATCCCCCTCTTCAAAGGGGGAGACACCCTGGACCCAATCTGTTACAGACCTATATCTATCCTACCCTGTCTTTCTAAAGTCTTCGAAAGCCAAGTTAATAAACAGATCACTGACCATTTCGAATCCCACCGTACCTTCTCCGCTGTGCAATCCAGTTTCCGAGCCGGTCACGGGTGCACCTCAGCCACGCTCAAGGTACTAAACGATATCATAACCGCCATCGATAAAAGACAGTACTGTGCAGCCGTCTTCATCGACCTGGCCAAGGCTTTCGACTCTGTCAATCACCATATTCTTATCGGCAGACTCGGTAGCCTCGGTGTTTCTGATGACTGCCTTGCCTGGTTCACCAACTACTTTGCAGACAGAGCTCAGTGTGTAAAATCGGAGGGCATGTTGTCTGGTCCTCTGGCAGTCTCTATGGGGGTACCACAGGGTTCAATTCTCGGGCCGACTTTTCTCTGTATATATCAATGACGTTGCTCTTGCTGCGGGAGATTCCCTGTTCCACCTCTACGCAGACGACACAATTCTGTATACTTCTGGCCCTTCATTGGACACTGTGCTATCTAACCTCCAAACGAGCTTCAATGCCATACAACACTCCTTCCGTGGCCTCCAACTGCTCTTAAACGCTAGTAAAACCAAATGCATGCTTTTCAACAGTTCGCTGCCTGCACCCGCCCGCCCGACTAGCATCACCACCCTGGACGGTTCCGACCTAGAATATGTGGACATCTATAAATACCTAGGTGTCTGGCTAGACTGTAAACTCTCCTTCCAGACTCATATTAAACATCTCCAATCTAAAATCAAATCAAGAATCGGCTTTCTATTTCGCAACAAAGCCTCCTTCACTCACGCCGCCAAGCTTACCCTTGTAAAACTGACTATCCTACCGATCCTCGACTTCGGCGATGTCATCTACAAAATAGCTTCCAATACTCTACTCAGCAAACTAGATGCAGTTTATCATAGTGCCATCCGTTTTGTTACTAAAACACCTTATACCACCCACCACTGCGACCTGTATGCTCTAGTCGGCTGGCCCTCGCTACATATTCGTCGCCAGACCCGCTGGCTCCAGGTCATCTATAAGTCTATGCTAGGTAAAGCTCCGCCTTATCTCAGTTCACTGGTCACGATAACAACACCCACCCGTAGCACGTCCTCCAGCATGTATATCTCACTGGTCATCCCCAAAGCCAACACCTCTTTTGGCCGCCTTTCTTTCCAGTTCTCTGCTGCCAGTGACTGGAACCAATTGCAAAAATCGCTGAAGTTGGAGACTTTTATTTCCCTCACCAACTTTAAACATCAACTATCTGAGCAGCTAACCGATCGCTGCAGCTGTACATAGTCCATCTGTAAATAGCCCACCCAATCTACCTACCTCATCCCCATACTGTTTTTATTTTATTTACTTTTCTGCTCTTTTGCACACCAGTATCTCTACTTGCACATCATTATCTGCTCATTTATCACTCCAGTGTTAATCTGCTAAATTGTAATTATTCGCTCCTATGACCTATTTATTGCCTACCTCCTCATGCCTTTTGCACACACTGTATATAGACTTTCTTTTTTCTACTGTGTCATTGGCTTGTTTATTGTTTATCCCATGTGTAACTCTGTGTTGTTCTCTGTGTCACACTGCTTTGCCTTATCTTGGCCAGGTCGCAGTTGCAAATGAGAACTTGTTCTCAACTAGCCTACCTGGTTAAATAAATGTGAAATAAATAA